>NC_139231.1:57640214-57698393 GCF_977018435.1 Lepisma saccharinum
AATCATTTGCAAATGCCAAAATTAAAAAAAAAAACTAGAGGGTACTAGAGAAACGTCGCGTTTCGTCACTTTTCAACAATCGCGACTATGCAATATTAATGCATGGAACAAGATGTTTTTTGATGTGGCGTGTCTGATAACGATTGTACATCGGGTTCACTGCAAACTCGTAAATTCTGGGAAACAATGTGCAATCGTAAGTTCACAGTTCGAATTTCACTTTACTGAATAAGAATCAAATTATGACCTTAACAATTCAGAAACCTCAGTCTCTCGGGAAGTAACCACAATCTTGATATTTCGATCAAAACCACGTATATCCTCTGACATCCTAATATCCTTTTATAAGTCTCGTCGTCAAAAGCAAAAGGCACTCCATTGAATGAATGCAGTTCCTTTTTAACACAAAATCCATATTAGTTTCTGTCGTTCCCTTTCTTCTTTCTTAGGCAGAACATCACCTCGCATTCCTTGTAGTTTCCTTTCGACTTGGGATCAACTAAATTGAATGGGGCTAAGTCAAACACACTGTCAAGTATATTTTCCATTCAATCACTTTTCACAGTCAAATAAGTTCTCGCGTAAAGCAACACTATCTTCAAATCCACAAAGTTGAAACATGCTGCTTCCTTAACACCGCCTAAGGTACTTCATGCTGTTTCTCGAAGTAAAAGTAATCTATTTTGAAAGCAACTTAGTCGTTTCATGGTTCAAGAGAAGGATAAAGACACATACACAGATGTTCTAGGTCACGAGTAGTGGAAGCAAAGATATTTTGCGAGGCAACACGTCCCGTGTCTTGCAGAGCTGTGTGCGTGCATAATCACACAACCTGGCAAAGTATGGCGAGGACCTCTAGTGGCAATTCAGGCAACCATATCTTAAACATTAGCATGACGCAATAGCATACCGAAGGATGAGGAAATCTGTGAGATTTTTTTTATGACGATATAAAATTTTAATTGAATTTAAGCATGCAATTAATGCACTTAGGAAAAATGTCACATGCCGTAATAGATTCTTTTACAGGAGGCATTCTATTCACTTGCATTGCTACACATTGATACTTGCCTGGCTCAAATGACAAGTGATCTTGAAACTCCCGTACTCGATTGCTGATAGAGTGGGGGCTGTAATGTACCGAATGTTATTTTTACTTTTGACTGATTGTTGTGAGAAGCGACAAAAAAGGTAAATAAATGAGAACAATTGAAACTTGACAGAGAACATTTTCCCTCAATAATGTTTGCACAGTTATCAATCATCCATCGGATATAAAAAAAGGGGAGAAGGGGTATTATTGTTCTACGCTAGTTGGTAAGAAGAAACAGCATCTGCTTTTAATTTCTTTATCTGTAATTTCCTTATCCTGCCATCGATAATATTCAGGGTGTCCCATGCAACTTGACAAATCAAAATATCGCAAGAAATATGCATCAAACAAAAAAAAATGTTCCATATGAAAGTATAATAGTATTGTGCGGGCAAGTCACCTATGATACAATGAACGAACCCCACCAACCCCCACACCCCAGGGGGGGGGGGGGGCAGGGGGCAACTTTGAAATGTTAAAAGGGAACCCCTATTTTTTATTGCAGATTCAAATTTGATGTCCGAAAATATGTAGATTTTTGTCTGACACATTTTGTTCCATTCGTGATAGATAAATGGCACCGTAAGGGCAACGTGTTGGTTGTGTTTCGCAAATGCTGTGGCTGGCAAGTGTGTGAGAAGGGACACTGTGGCCTAGAAGCATTGTGCTCACGCTCTCGGTAGTCAGTGATTGTATGGTCAGTGCAGTGTGAACGCAAAGAGTCAAACGATACAGTTAAGTGGGGTATTCAACATCTTGGATTATCTATCCATAGAAGAAGAAATTGAAATTATCCTTGTTTATGGTGAATGCAGAAGGAACATCAATGATGCTGTGACCCTTTACGCGAAACGTTTTCCTGACAGTATGATCGTGTTCTTCATTTGTTGGAGTTGTCAAACAGTTTTGTGCCGAAGGAAATATACGACCTAAAAAAGGGTTCGTAGAGCAACTGCCACTGTTGATCATAATGCAATTGCAGTCCTAGCCACGGTGGCTCATAATCCCCAGGTGAGTATGCAAGTAATATCATCGCAGTCAGGAATATCTCGCAATAGTGTTTGGAGAATATTGAAACATCACAAATTTCATCCCTATCACATGTCCATGCATCAGGAACTTCATGGCGATGATTTTCACAATCGAAAGGTGTTTTGTGAATGGGCACGCGAACAAATATTAGTCGACCAGCAGTTCTGTCATAGAGTACTTTTCTCCGACGAGTCAACCTTCAGAAAGCATGGTCAGATTAATCATCACAATATGCATTATTGGAGTGTGGGAAACCCTCATTGGTTGCGTGAAGTTGAATGTCAACATCCTTGGTCGGTTAACGTGTGGTGTGGAATCATAGGTGACAAACTGATTGGTCCTTATCTTATTGACAGTACTTTGGACAAGCACAAATATCGAACGTTTTTGCATGAGGAATTACCGACATTGCTTGACGACTTAGACCTTGCACTATGACAGCACATAATGCAATAAATAGTAGCATGGGAGGAATTAAACCTCATGTACAATGGTCGTTCGATCGGTAGAGGCAGTCTGGTGCATTAGCCTGCCAGATTGCCAGACTTACGTTGCTGGATTTCTTTTTGTGGGAATATCTGAAAAAACGTGTTTATCAAGACATGCCAACAACTCGTGCAAACATGATCGACCGAATGAGAAATGCTTGCGCACACATTGATGCAGATACACTTCTGCGTTGTGTTCAATCATTTGAACAACTGATCAACAAATGCATTGAAGTTCGAGGACATCATTTCGAGTATTGCATGGAATAATTGCATTTAGCACCCTGATGGTGAGAGGCGAGGGGAGTCACCCAAAACAAGCACCCTGACAATGGTGAGAGGCGAGGGGACTGAACCAAAACAAGCACCCCAATGGTGAGAGGCAAGGGGCTCACCCAAAACAAGCACCCCAATGGTGAGAGGCGAGGGGACTCACCCAAACAAGCACCCCAATGGTGAGAGGCAAGGGGCTCACCCAAAACAAGCACCCCAATGGTGAGAGGTGAGAGGCGAGGGGACTCACCCAAACAAGCACCCTGATGGTGAGAGGCAAGGGGACTCACTCAAAACAAGCACCTCGATGGTGAGAGGTCAAGAGACTCACCCAAACCAAGCACCCTGATAGTGAAAGGTGAAAGGACGGTGCCATCTATCTATCTCAAATGGAACAAAATGTGTTGGACAAAACCTACGTATTTTTGTATGTCGAATTTGAATCTGTAATAAAAAATAGGGGTTCCTTTCTAACATTTCAAGGTTGCCCCCACAATACTATTATACTTTCATATGGAACATTTTTTCATTTGATGCATATTTCTCGTTATATTTCGATTTGTCAAGTTACATACATACTATCCGTTGTGCTAAAGGTACAAAGAATAAATTATAAAATAACAAATTATATGCAGACAATTACGAAATTATACAGAAATATGTCTTGTTACAAGAAAATTGAAGAAGTTTGTTGTAAAAACGTGAAATTGATACAAAATGTCAAAATATGCCATATCAAGTTCATCTATTTCAGCTGATTTTCATCAGATACGTAAATATCTCACCCCAGTATTCGATCTGATACCTAATGAAAATTATGTTATAACATAATGCCCCGGGCCCTACTGAAAAATAATTCTCTGATCAAAGTGTCAAACAACTGTTGACCTATGCCACCAGTGATGTGACTATTGTGGTGCAAAGTCTTCCTTTACAGCAAGTAATGTCCGAGGTAGACTTCGAGATCCATGTTTAGTGGCATACAAAAATGCCCTACCCTAAAATTTCTGTACTATTCATCACAGTGTACACTTTAAAAATAACAGATTACTTACTTTTTTTTTTTGGAAACTTTTGTGCCAAGAAAATTTCTTGTAGCAGAACACGTTTCTTTGTTGCACAGCTTGTTTAAGAAGAAAGTGTTCTGTAGTTACACAAATAACATTTTTCACAACAAAGTTTAAACAAATTACAAAGTTCTCCATTATATTTTGAAGTGTAGGTAACATGTAACCATATTAATATTATCATTTTTATATTACTTTTGATATTTTTTTTCTATTTTATGTTGCTCAAACTTTATTTTCTCCTTGAGATATATTGATATTATCACTTTTCATAATACTCAGTTATTGCTTTGCCCCCCATTAATCCACCAATGCTCTGGCCCATCCTTAATATCCACTTACTTTTTCTTTCAGATAACTAACGTCAGTAGAAGGTGAGTGGAAGCGAAATGATTTATATCTGCTCTTTATTGACGTGGCATGTGAGAAGATTGTGTTTCAAGAGAAGTGCAAATCTAGAGATCACATTCAGTTTGGTTGAGGTACATTGCATATTCTTCTATCTTTATTATATCTGTGACAAAAGTGCAAACTAATGTGATCGAGACGTTCATGCCATCACTGTTCATCACTGGTATATTGTTTTATCATTCGTGGGTTATATTGCATTTGTTATTAGGTATTTTATTTTCAACTGCCTTCATGTTTGTCATGAATGCTACATACAATGAACGGCAGAGGTTATTTAAGAACTCCAGTTGTTGAAGATATTTTCGACTAGCAGCTTGAAAAACTGAGAGAAAATGTCCCATTATTGATACTCCCTTGGATGTGAATCACATGGTGTGTGTGATATTTTTTTGTGTGTTTATTTTTTTCTGTTTTACTGTAGTTTTATGCTGTGTGTGTTGGGATTCACACCTCCTAGGTGCACAAGTTCTTGATGGAAAAGAATTTCAAATCACGTGATTATCTGTTGTAAAATTTGCTAATTCAGGTGATAGATATCTTGGTAGTGTGAATAATTAGATGATGAATATCTCATTATTGCACGATGAATAAGCACATACATAATATCTTGATTCCTGACAAGTGGATAAAAAAAATAATTTCATACTTTTGATAAAATTTATCCAGATTTGCGTGTCTAGTAGGAACTGCAAAAAAAAATCCACATTTCGTTACCCAATATCCACTTCAAAAGCAACATATAATCTGGATATCCCTATAATTTACATGACTAGATGCTTATATAACAGAACAATAAATATCTGATAACTGGAAAAAAATCCAGTAACCATTCTTGTGCTGATTAATAACTTGCATTTACTTTTTAATTCCTGTCAACCCATTACAGAAAAAGCATGGTTAGGAAGGTAATTAAATCTGGAAAAACTCTCACCAGTTTCCATTTTCAAATCTGGTGCATAGCATTTCATCCTTAGTTGCGATTACTATACATAAAGAAATGTAGAAAACTAAGAGACAATAGGATGTTGGAAGAAGCCATTTACTTCGAAATAAATAATTTTATAAGGAAGTATATCATTTAATTTAATAGTTGCATTTTTTAGTGACGATTTGAGGTTCTGCTTCATACCACACAAATAGCTTTGTCTTTTAATGTCATGTGGTTGGTTTCTATGTTAAATTTTGGTTTGAATTGAGGAAAAAATGTTCACAGTAATTTCAAGTACCATTGTGATATTTAATGTTACATAGCCAAATTGTAACTGGGTAACTCATAAAAGGAGCATTAGAATGTGTAATTTTTTTTTTCTGATATGTTATTTTCTCGGATACTGTTGATTATGTCTTGTGGTGTATAGTCCACTTTCAAATGATGAACTCAAAACAGCAATCTTATTGATTTTTTTATGTGTGAAACATTAATTTTTATCACTGCCAATAGTGTTTAACAATGTTCATAATTATGGTTGGAAATGTTCATTTCATATACATTATAATTTGGTACCACAAAAATTTTCATGGTTTTTATAAAAATTCCTAAAGAAACATGGGTAGAGATGGGTAATTACCATTGTATCAATTGTTATTTTAACATTGTTAAGAAATCAATCAGCAACATTAGTCAATATTATTTTCATAAAATTAACATTTGTTAATTATATGAAAAATGAGCTTCCTTAATACTAACACGTTGATTAATGTTGTAACTGGCATTGTATAACTGATGTCATTTTTAACATTAATTCTTGTTGATATTTGAAATGCATAAATATTGGTTCTGGCATCTACTCAGTTTCTATGTGTTGTTAATCTGAAATTTTAAAGGGCTCATAATATTTCCATTGTTTTTAAAAATTGATGTACTGTATACATTTTGTACATGTTTTGTTTCTTTTCTCTCTCTCTCTCTCTTTTTTGGTAAAGGAATGGAACTACTAATTGTATTGTTCATGAATTAACTAGATATATCTAGTCATAAATTAATAGTCTGTGATATAGCCATATTTTGTTAGATTTTTAGGTTTTAAATGTGCTATATCTTTCCTGTGTATCAAGCATTGTAATATTTGTGTAGTTTTGTAAGAGTAAAAAATAAAGTTACAGAAATGAAATATCATCAATACCGATTTCTATAAGAGAACAGATGAACCCAACATATTAAGAGGTACAATACAAAGATGAAGAATATAAATGTAAAGTGCAACTTCTAAAATAGACTGGCCTTCTGTACATAAAAGAAACAGTAGAAATATCAGCAAGTTTATTATGAACTGATAGGCACAAAATATAAGTGTGCCCAAATGAAAGTGAGATTTTTTTTTTCAGCATGGTTTACTGGTTGGAAGATATGAACAGACATGAAGTCAGTGATACATGGGCTACGTATCAACTACACATAGTCACCTTGTCAGTTCAAGCAAGTGCCCCAGCATGTCACTAAAATGTGGATACCCTGACTGAAGAATGGCTGTAGTTGGCTGCAGAACCAGTCCTCAATGGCATCCAAAACCTTAGCATTCTTAGTGGACAAGTAGCCCTTTGGAGCTTTTTTTTAATGGCCAAAAGATGTGGTAGTTTCAGGATGACAGGTTGTGGCTATGGGGAATGAAGTTGGGGCAGTTGGTTCAGAGCTTCCAGAGGAAGCACCTCTGCAAATCTTGCCACACTCCTGCCACATGGTAGTGCAACATTGTTTTGCAACAACATAACCTCATTCCCATACACATCCTTCCTACGTTGGTAAATTTTGACTCCACCAACATCTTCAACCATCAAAAATTTTAAAATTGCATGCTAGGCATCTTTGGACAAATTCATGTCACGATCGTAGATAGTCAACCTGCTTCAGCATGTTCACACAGCACACTAACAATTTCCAATGATAGCAGCTTGCATCCTGACATACAACGCCATTTACCAGTGCTAACGCAAGGCTCTTGTGTATTTAAACAACAATGCTAATAATAGTGTCTTACTTTCATTTTGTCGACCATTATGTAATGTTGTGTTCAAATATCCAGGTATTATCCTCCAATCTGCAGCTTAAAAGACAGCATTTTACCCTTATCAACAACATGGGAAAGTGACTGGCTAACCAGAGGGGGGCATATTTTCTCAGGTGGGTAGTCTTAAGTACCAAAGAAAAAATCCTTATTTTAGCTACAAGAGCATTTGTTTTCTTGTGAGAAAGCAGGGACTGATCAACCAGATGGATTCCACTCCCTGATGCCCTTGGCATTGTACAGAGACAATTCCAAGATGAACATTTCAACCTCAGCTGTGTGCATACATTTGCTTAACACGTTCACTGCTGATCTAAATTTGAATACTCACCCCAAGTGCTGAATTTTTTTGTTTTCCACATTATGTACTTTTATGGTTCCTTGTAGTTACTAGACAACATAAAACACGTTTTTTTATGGAAGTCATCATGAACAAATATGGCAGTGGACGCCTTTCAGCGCCATTAGCACACAGCATCAAATTTCCTTGCTCTGTGCTGAAAGGCGCCCACTGATACTTTTGTTTTTATCTACATTCACAACATTCAATTCTGAGGGAGTTGTTAAAAATTATTATTTATTATGTTATACAATGTTATACAAATAATTGCTTTCTTTTTTAGAGATAAAAATTTTACATACTTATTACTTGTACATACAGCAAACAAAATATTGGTACATCAAAACTTCTACGTATTCTTTACATGACATACAGACATTATTTTCAAATCATTACTTTACTTGTTTGTGATAATTATAAAAACATGGATGCAAACACAGTCCAGGAGTACCAGGACAGATTACACAGTTGTAAATAGTGTCGGTTACTAAATAATGGTCACTGGCACAGTCAGCACCTCTATGTGTACGAACGTCAATTATTCTAGTATGCCTTCTCTTATCGATGAGAATATGATCTATCTGATTGAATTTTACCATCTGGAGAAGACCAGGTATATTGGTGGATATCTTTATGTTTAAAAGTGGTACTTTTCACAATTAAATTCTTTGACGTTTCAAAAGTAATTAATCTTATAGCATTATCATTACTTAACTCATGAAGATTTTCGTTACCAATCCTGGGTTTAAATGTCTCTTCTTTACCAGTCTGTGCATTACAGTCACCTAACAGAATTTTGATATCATACTGGGAAAATTTATCAAAGACCTGTTCTAACTCTGCGTAGAATCGTCTTCAGTATTATCATCTTTATCTTCCGTTGGTGCATGTATGTTTATTAAAATAATTTTACACATCTACCTTGTAAAACTGCATATGATATTCTATCATTAATAAATTCTACCGTTTTAAGAGCCGAGATAATTATATTATTTATGAAGAAGCCTGTTCCAAAATTATGATTTTCAGTACACCATAGAAAAAAGTATAATTTTTAGTTTTACAATTATCTTCTCATGGCCACCTAACTTCCTGGACAGCTACTATATCTAATTTATACTTAACTATCTCATTAACTGTACACTGAAATGCCCCAGGCTGGTAAAGGCTGAGAACATTCCAGGTGCCTAATTTAATATCCTTATTCCTAATGTAGATCTTATCCTTAGTCCAAGGAGCTCCTGAAGTAGTCTCCGCCCGGAGATCCGAATGGGAGACTATTTTACCTCCAGAATATTTTACCTTGGGAACATCCATAGCCTCATATTGCTCATTCTCGACATATCTTTTTACTGTGCAGAGTTATCAGCTCTACGCCAAACCCCCAATATGAATGGAGGACTGCACCTGTCGTTGGTCAGCGGATCCCTTGGATATAGCTGGGAGGATCACATAGTAGTCCACCAACCATACCCCACTTCTGCCAATTGTGGGATGCTCATACAGCCATGACAGGTCAGCTCTATAAATCCCAACAGAGCAAAATGTTGATCATTTTGCTCTGTTGGTTGACCAATTGCAGTGAACAAGCCACTGGGCGATCAGGTTGTCACATCCCTATGCCAAAAACTACAGACTACTTGAAGAACTAAAGAAGAAACAAATTCAACAGCAATGCTGATGAAAGAAAATAATAGGCCTTTTATGTTTACATATGTAGAGACTGCCTCCTGTACAAGAAAGTTTATGCAGCTTCTCTTTCAGAGTAGGATCAGTGCTTGCTGTTGTACACAATAACAGAGGTCTCACTTCAATACCTAACATTCGGTGCTCAATATGGCGACATGACATAATATGAGACTAAGGGCGTTAGTATTTTTGGTTGAAGATAGGTTTTGAAAAAGGGCACTGAATGGGGTGCAGAAGAAAATTAAGGCATGTGCAAGCACCCCTTTGCACCCCCTTGGCTCCACCCCTGTCACTGATCTTAGCCTTTTCCTTTAGTTAGTGCATTTATACTGCACACACATATGTTGCTTACTGTGTTGATGCATTTCAATGAAAGAAGGAATTCCTAACACTCCTAGTCACTCAATTCCTAGTCTATTCATATGGTTCTACAAATTTTGCTACTTTCTAGTGGAAGTAGTAACCGTGAATTTCATCGCATAATTGCATACACATAGGATACAATATGCTGTTTTCCTAGGATTGAAATTGCCAAAATCAAAAGTCAAAATTTGTTTTTCAAAATCGAAGTTTGTTTTAGATCCTCTTTATGCTCAGATAGCCTAATCAGGACTGAACATCCAGTTTAAAGTGGTGTCCATACAACTGTACAATGTGCCTTCATCAGGGGTCGAATCTCTGACACATCAATTACAGGACAACAACATTACTACTATGCCATCGCAGAGGTCCAAAATGTGCAAAGTTTCGTCGTCACCTTGTAATCAAGGGATCCTGGGTTTGATACCCGGTGGAGGCACATAGTGGTTTTGGATTCCACTTTAAACTGTAGGTCCAGTCCCAATTAGCCTTACTGTGCACAAAGTAGACATAATACATCAACTCAAACCAAAATCCTCAAAGTTTATTGGTGATGTACTGATATCTTGTATAAAGGCTGCGTGCGTGCACATACGCACACACTCACAAAAAATAAATAAATTATATATGTAAGGATAAAAATAACTTAGGTGAGTGAGTAGGAATGGTTCAAAACGACGTTTCGGAAGTCTGTACTACTTCCTTCATCAGGTAAATAAAAAACTTTAGGTGTCAAACATGGCACCGCGTTGTCAAATAGTAAGTTATATATAAAAGGTGGGAGTATTAATTTTTTGATTTAAGTATTACCAAAACTGAAAAAGGGCTTAAAACAGGTGTTTTTCATAAACCACTGGCAGGCGAACTGTACCTCAACAAAAAATCGGAACACCCCAATGGGGTTAAACTGAACATTTTCCTTAATTTCTTTATCCGAGCTGAAAGACTGTGTAATAATGGCAACGAAAAAGAGAGAGAAATCACCTGGATTAAAAGGGTGGGTCAGAAGAATGGATATAATATCCGAGAATTAGATAGGATGGCTAGGAATGCGAGAAAGATTGTCGTGAATGAAAGTAAAATTCAAAAAGAAAAAGATGAAAAAAGGAAAAATGTAATGAAGGACATTTTGTCGGAATCCCCTACTACAAGGGGATTTCCGAAAAGATTGCAAAAACAATGAGAAAATACGGCGTAAAATGTGGGATGAAGGCCCCTAGAAATATCGATAAGAATTTTACCAGGTATAAAAAGGAGGGAGGAACAAGGATAACCCAGAAGAACAAAAAGGGGTATACCGGATAGAATGTAAATGCGGGAATGAATATGTAGGGCAAACAGGGAGAAACATGCGCACTAGATTGGATGAACATGACAAAGATATTAAGGAAGGAGTACCCAAAACAGGCTGTGTTTAAAAAAGGTGATAAAATGAACTGCAATAATTACCATGGAATTTCTCTACTCTCAACAACATATAAAATATTATCAAACATTCTTTTAACAAGACTAACCCCATATGCTAATGAAATTATAGGTGATTATCAATGTGGATTTAAACGTAACAGATCAACTACAGATCAAATTTTTCACATCAGACAGACACTTGAGAAAAAGTGGGAATATAATCAAAATGTCCATCAGCTATTCATTGATTTCAAAAAAGCATATGATTCGGTAAAAAGAGATAAATTATATAATATATTAGTAGAGTTTGGAATACCTAAGAAGCTTGTTAGTATGATAAAAATATGCACCAGTGAAACAGAAAGTAAAATTCGTGTGGGTATTAATATGTCTGACAAATTTACAATTCATGATGGGTTAAAACAAGGAGATGCATTATCTCCATTGCTCTTTAATTTTGCCTTAGAATATGCTGTTAGGAAGGTAAAAGAAACTAACGAAGGACTAAAATTAAATGGTGCAGATGATGTAGACTTACTGGGGGATGATGTGAATACAATAAAGAATAATGCTAAAATATTTTTCAAAACTGCTAAAGAGATAGGTTTGGAAGTTAACAAAGAGAAAACTAAATATATGCTTACAGGCCGAAACCAAGTGTTAGGTAATAATCAAAATCTAATTATTGATAACAACTCGTTTGAACCAGTTTCCAAATTCAAATACTTAGGAGTAATATTAACAAATGAAAATTATATTAAAGAGGAAATAAAAAGTAGGCTTAATTCAGGAAATGCATGTTACTTCTCTCTTCATAAACTTTTGTCTTCTCGTTTAATATCTAAGAAACTAAAAGTTAAAATATACAAAACCTTAATTTTGCCTGTAGTATTATATGGATGTGAAACTTGGTCCCTTACATTGAAAGAGGAACATAAATTGAGAGTATTGGAAAATAAGATCCTTAGGAAAATCTTTGGACCTAAAAGGGATGAGGAGACAGGTGAGTGGAGAAGGTTACATAATTTAGAACTACATAATTTGTATTCATTTCCAGATATTATTAGAATAATTAAATCAAGGAGACTTAGGTGGGCAGGTCATGTGGCACGAATGGGAGAGGAAAGAGGAGTTTACAGGATTCTTGTTGGGAAACCTGATGGTAAGAGACCTGTAGGAAAGCCAAGACGAAGATGGAGGGACAACGTTGAGATGGACCTAAGGGAAATCGTTAGGGATGGAAAAGAGTATATAGAACTTGCTCAAGATAGGGAAAGATGGAAGGCCTGTGTTGCTGCAGCCATGAACCTTCGGGTTTAAGAAGGCTAGGGAGTTAGTTAGTTAGTTAGTACCCAAAACAGGCCTATCCGAACATATCATAATGAGCGGACATAGGATTACAAAAAGAGAAGTAATTAGGAAAGAGGGGAATAAATTAAACAGGAACGTTTATGAAGCTGCATTTATATGCACCGGTAAAAGGAACAAGCTTAACAGAGATGATGATAATCTAGAGGAAGGGTGGATCGGTTTTCTTAAAAAGTGGGATAAAGCGGTAAATACCAACACTAAAATGGGTTTTCATGTCACTCCCGAGGTTGTGAGGGCTGTCGAAGAAGAGAGGGATGGTGGTCACCTTGGAATGGTGACGTAACGATCAAAGAGGGAAACGATGGAGGGAAAATTTCTCCTTCAATGCAACATGGGAGCTCTTGCTGTCCATGTGTTCTACCCAACACTGACAGAAGTCTCTGGATCGTCCATTTTTATTCGTTTTAGTTGTGTGGTTTTCATTTTTACCTAGGGAGTTTTTAACCAGTGAGATTTTTATCGCAGTTTTTATGCCGTTACCGTAAGTTTTTTACCTTTTCTAACCTCAACCTGACTCCTCAACTTACTATTTGACAACGCGGTGCCATGTTTGACACCTGAAGTTTTTTATTTACCTGATGAAGGAAGTAGTACAGACTTCCGAAACGTCGTTTTGAACCATTCCTACTCACTCACGTAAGTTATTTTTATCTGTATTGATAGTGAGTAAAATGCACCATTGTAAAATGTTTGTAATCTCCGATACGGGGAGGAAAGTACGGAATTTCGAAAAGTTGAGGATCAAACTAAATAAGACACTGATTAGAATTGCTTTTCTTGAACAATGTAAAAAGACAGGTCAGATTCAGGGTTTTCTAAAATGGGGGTACCAACCTTTTAGTAATAGGGGCCAAGAACAAAAAAAAGGAATTACAATTTAAAATGCTGGGGAAGTGTATTAGGGAGGTGCATGGACAGGTCGTAAAGCTCAATCACGATTGTTATAAGCTACATTTGGAAATAGGGATGCGACTTGATGGAGTGACATGGGGACGTATTGAGGAACGTCATTTTAAAGCTGTTGAAAATGCGAGAAAAAAGGATACCATGTAATCCAGAAAAAAACTAGCTAAATTGAATATTAATAACGGGATAAACGGGGAGACGCACAAGTATAAGCAGACCGAAAAATAAGATAATTTCCTGAATCTGACAAAACTTGAAACCCCCCCAAAGCTTTAACAGAGATAATGAAAATGGGGCATAAATTTTCCATTAAAAATGAAACATTTGAAAAAGAGGAATTCATCATAGCCTCTGAAAAGATTGTTGGAGGGCTGGATGAAAGAGAAGATAAGGTTAATGCCAGGCAAAATATACATGATATTATAGACGAACACTTGCACTCCAACCTTAAAGAACGAGAGAGACATAAGAACCATAGTAAGTACCAAAGGGGGAAAGAAGATAAAGAATTTAGGGAATACATGCGAGAAGTGAAAAAATGGGTCAATGACAATAAGCTATACCTGATTAGATCAGATAAGGAAAATAAAATGGTGATAATGGAACAAGACACATACCATAAGAAATTAGAGGATAGTTTTAGGAATAAGGATTTCGAAGAAATTAAAAGGAACCCAATCAATAGGATTAGAAACGAGACCAAGAAAGGTATTGAAACTAGCATCACCTTAGGAACTGCCAAAAAAAATTAACTTATCAAAGGGGTCAAAGAAGGGAAGATTCCAACATCCTTCGGTATCCCAAAAATACATAAACCCGAAGTCCCACTTAGACCTATTATCCCAATGTATGAACATCTGGGCTATGGTTTGGCCAAAGAAATGGTTAAGAGACTAGGGAAGATCAAGGACAATCCTCAGTTTAGTGTGAAAAACTGTGTTCAGGTCAAAAAGTCCATCGAAAAACTAGTTTTGGGTGACAATGACACCATTAGTAGTTTTGATGTTATTAATTTATTCCCGAGCGTACCCCGAGAAAAAGCTGGAGACTGCCTCCAGAGATGGCTTTTAGATAATGGAGTGGAGATTCTAGTCGCATGGGAGTATATCCGATGATTTCTTCTTGTTACTGAATATAATTACTTTTTTGTAAACAGTAAGATTTTTCGGCAAAAAGAGGGTCGGGCCATGGGTAACCCAATCTCGGGTTTCACCACCAACGTTTTCATGCATTATGTTGAAAAAGCGGCTTTAGATCAAGTGGGGGTGGGTTTAATGTATTGTGGCAGATACGTTGACGACATCCTCATTATAGGGTATAGCAATGCATTGGACACAGCCTTTGTTGAATTAGGGACACAAGATGAAAGAATCAGCTTTACCAGGGAAAATATAAAAGGCGGGAGTATTAATTTTTTGGATTTAAGTATTACCAAAACTGAAAAAGGGCTTACAACCGGTGTTTTTCATAAACCACTGGCAGGCGAACTGTACCTTAACAAAAAATCGGAACACCCCAATGGGGTTAAACTGAACATTTTCCTTAATTTCTTTATCCGAGCTGAAAGACTGTGTAATAATGGCAACGAAAAAGAGAGAGAAATCACCTGGATTAAAAGGGTGGGTCAGAAGAATGGATATAATATCCGAGAATTAGATAGGATGGCTAGGAATGCGAGAAAGATTGTCGTGAATGAAAGCAAAATTCAAAAAGAAAAAGATGAAAAAGGAAAAATGTAATGAAGGACATTTCGTCGGAATCCCCTACTGCAAGGGGATTTCCGAAAAGATTGCAAAAACAATGAGAAAATACGGCATAAAATGTGGGATGAAGGCCCCTAGAAATATCGATAAGAATTTTACAAGGTATAAAAAGGGAGGGAGGAACAAGGATAACCTGGAAGAACAAAAAGGGGTATACCAGATAGAATGTAAATGCGGGAATGAATATGTAGGGCAAACGGGGAGAAACATGCGCACTAGATGGGATGAACATGACAAAGATATTAAGGAAGGGGTACCCAAAACAGGCCTATCCGAACATACCATAATGAGCGGACATAGGATTACAAAAAGAGAAGTAATTAGGAAAGAGGGGAATAAATTAAACAGGAACGTTTATGAAGCTGCATTTATATGCACCGGTAAAAGGAACAAGCTTAACAGAGATGATGGTAATCTAGAGGAAGGGTGGATCAGTTTTCTTAAAAAGTGGGATAAAGCGGTAAATACCAACACTAAAATGGGTTTTCATGTCACTCCCAAGATTGTGAGGGCCATCGAAGAAGAGAGGTAGTTCACCTTGGAATGGTGACGTAACGATCATAGAGGGGAACGATGGAGGGGAAATTTCTCCTTCAATGCAACATGGGAGCGCTTGTTGTCCATGTGTTCTACACAACACTGACGGAAGCCTCTGGAGGACTGTAATAGGTCGTCCATTTTTATTTGTTTTAGTTGTGTGGTTTTCATTTTTACCTAGGGAGTTTTTAACCAGTGAGATTTTTATCAGAGTTTTTATGCCGTACCATAAGTTTTTTACCTTTTCTAACCTCAACCTGACTCCTCAACTTACTATTTGACAACACGGTGCCATGTTTGACACCTAAAGTTTTTTATTTACCTGATGAAGGAAGTAGTACAGACTTCCGAAACGTCGTTTTGAACCATTCCTACTCACTCACGTAAGTTATTTTTATATTTTTATCCGTATTGATAGTGAGCAAAACACACCATTGTAAAATGTTTATATATGTAAGAGTGAGACTGATTTTTTTTTGCAGAGCATCTTGTTACATGTTTGTAATGTACATATTGGTCAATAGTGGGGGTTTCATACATAATACGCAGAGATAGCAGCACCATCAGATCCTTTGTTTGGCAGCAATGCTCTTTGTTCTAGACACTGCGTACATTTCACATAACACCATGGAGGTGAGGGAAGCTGTTTGATTGGACACATGTGGTGAGGTGCTACGCCTCCTTGGTGATGGAAGTGATGCTTTTCTGGAATCAGTTATCACCAGCGATGCGTCATGGGTGCACTACTACGACCCAGAGGGAAAACAAGCCAGCACAGTATGAAAATCGTCATGGTCTCCAACACCGAAAAAAGGTGAAAGTTGTTTCATCTGCAGGTAAGGTGATGATGGTCACTTTCTTTGACTGTAAGGGAATGGTGCACCAGCATGCAGATTCGCTACAGCAGAATACTACACATCAGTGTTGGCGACACTGAAAAGGTACATTGCAGAGCAATGACCACAACTTCATCGGGTGGCTACTTCATCATAACAATGCATGACCTCATGTGGCATATCACATCATTGCATATTTGGTGAAATTCAATATCACGTGTGTACCACATCCCCCTTATGTCTCTGACCTAACTCCCTGTGACTTTTTTGTTCCCTGCACTTGAAGTCAAAGCTACAGGGCCATTGTTTTGCGGACTATCAAGCAGTGCTGAAGAAATGTGAGGCGATTCTCGCATAGAATGGCTTACATCATGTGTTCGCAGACTGGCAGAAATGTTGTCACAAGTGCATTCAAGTTGGGCAGGGGACTACTTTGAAAAAGGTTATGTAACCTTTCCACCAGAGTCGTAAACATCTGTACAAAAAAAAAATCAGTCTCACTCTTTGTTGATCAGCCCTCATACAAACACACACACACACACACACATATATCACCACACATCAGCTTCAGCAGCTCAACATATCTTAATCTTTAATTTGTTCTATATAAAGGTTTGGTGCGGGGCACATTCAGCTGCTAACAAACATGCTAAAAGTACAAAACGTAACCCTCTTAACCAGGGCTATAACCAGGATGTTATTTCACAGGGGGGCTCATCCCTTATCAGCACAGGCGTTGCCAGAAATATTTGTATAGAGGGGGGCAGACCACTGATAAAACTTGATTAGTAGAAATAATGATGATAATAATAATTATTACCATGGTTATAATTGTCATTTTACAATAATAACTATTATAAGTTATTAAAAATAAACCAATTTTAATCCATATTTATTATTATTATTATTATTATATTAATGGGGAGACTGCTACTTGATCCACCATATGAGTGAATATCCAACACAAGTGTTGTCCATTATTTTTCTTACATTTTGTACAGTTTGTACTGAAATTCATAGTTATTGTATTTTGTTATTAACTTTTACACATTCTGTTAAAAAAAAGGCTTTAAAAGTTAGGACCAAATTATACTCATGAAGTTTATATTGTGTGACCTCTCACCAAGAATATTATGCATTTTGAGAGCTGTGGATCCATTTATTATTTGGATTAAATGGTAGAATATAAAAATACAACCTGGTTCCTCTATTATACACTAAACTTTCTTCGATCTATAGTTTAAGGTAAATTTCTCGTATCGGACAAACGGATTTCTTCAAATTTACAGGAGAAATTACTTACCGAATGCAGATTCTTTAGACTTGTTGAAGTTCGGGGAAGTGTTTTCTCGCATCGTTCACTGAATTTTGCCGGCAAATCATCTATTTTTCGATATAAATGTGTGAGCGGTGCATGAAAGCTCTTGCATCCATTTACTTCCAGGTGGATGTAGCCTGTGTCTGATGACGTAATCCCGGTCAGTGTTTCCAAACATGTGTTTTTGTAACTGAAGAAGGTACGTTTCCGCAAATGGTTCGTGGGGCTATGTGTCAATGGTTCGTGGGGCTATGCGTCAATGGTTCGTGGGGCTATGCGAGAATGGTGTGTGGGGCTACGCATATTTTTTTTCGAAACAAATTTTTCACTATTGTAACCTATAGTGACCCTACCTAACCTAACCTTACCAGAAATGGTTTGTGGGGCTATGTATGAATGGTTCGTGGGGCTATGCGTCAATGGTTTGTGGGGCTACGTAGGTATTTTTGGGTGCAGTGGGGTGGAAACACTGCATGCCGAGTACGGTAGTGAAACTGTGACCGCCATTTTGCGTGTTACCGAAGACAAACAGAAACGAAGAAAACTTACTCGATATGTCGCAAATAGAGCTTATTTCCATGAAATAAGCAAAATGTCACCTTCAGCAATGTTTCTCAATGCAGAATACGGAAGTACAAATGTTCAAATTAAATGAACTAGCAAATTTCAGCCGTTTGTCCGATACGAGAAATTTACCATAGTTTAATTCTGCTAATGAAGTACAATTAATTACCATTACACACTATTTAAATTATATATTTGTAGGATTTAAGGGGGGCTCCAGCCCCCTAGCCCTCCCCCTGGCTATGTACCTGCTCCTAACCAACTTATAGGTATGCATTATTTTCACAATTGGAATTCTGAGAATGCCTATGTTGTTAGATTAGGAGACCAGGTTTATCTGTTAGCAACCCATTTTCGCGACGTTCATTTATCATGCCAGGCAGATGCACCTCTAGAAATTCTACCTTGCAGTTACAAGTTAGCCTGCATTTTTCACTGAAATTTACGTAGTTACAAACATGATTCACTTCCTACATAAATAGCTAGTGAAAAAAATATTGCACACATCATCAACATTAAAATTTTATGCAATTGCAATAGACAAATCAGATGTGTTATAAAAACTTACAGGTTCTCCATGTATGAACCTAACCTAAACTGTGGCTAAACAGATCTAATGAACCTGCCTGAAAATAATTACGAACAACACATATGAATGAAATTGCCCACATGCGTTTTTGTACTTAATCAGCTGTAGAATGTTTTTTAATCACAGTCATCGACAGCTTTCTGTGAATGATGGCAGTGAGTGACGGAAATCAATAAGCGAATCATTTTTCTGTCAGTTACTTGGAACTAATTATATTTGTGTATGAAGTAAACAAGTTATGTTCTGACTTGTAAGGAACCATGACATATTGTGCTGCTCTTTTCTGCCCGAACAATGCATATAAAAATGCAACATTATCATTTTTCAGAGTGCCACTGGATGCTCGCAGGTTAGTACAGAAAATTCAAGTTATTTTGTTACATTCTTCAATCTGACATATGCAGACTAATGCCTTGCATAAAAGAGTATGCTTTTTAGATAAAGTACAAATTGTGTTAAAGGGGCACTCCAGTGTTACGTGTGTAGCATTTCACACACAAAATCTAAGGTTCTAGACATGAGATTGGATTAAAATATTCATAATGAACTGACTTCATAGAAATGTGAAGTATTTTGTAGTGTCTGTTAACAAATGAAATAAAACTTAAGTATGATGACATAACCTGAATGCATGAAAAACATTAACGAAAATGTGTTATGTGTGTGACACTTTAGAAATGTAGCAAAATTTGACTTAATTTGTCTGAAGCATGTGGGCTACAGATGCTAAGTACAGATGCTAATATTTTTTGTTGGTGAAATATGCAAATTGTATACATTCACAAACATTTAGCCTTAGTGCATCTAAAAACATTAATAATTTTCAGATTAAATCATTTTGTTATTTACATGGAGTAAGGCTACTTTTCATGAAATGCCCCTAAAGTGAACAAGAAATAGGCCTACATTAGGCTGATGATTTGTAGCAAATGTACTGTGTTACTGTGGTATGTATTCGTACTTTTCCATATAATGACTTTTTATGTAGTAATGCATACTGAACAGTCGATAGTATAGGTAAGAAGGCGAATGTGTTCTGAGACATGTGCCACAAAAATATATGCATAATACTAACAACCATGCACCCTCCCCATGGGCATAGTGGTAACATTGTCACCTTGTAATCAATGGGTCCCATGTTTTATACCTGGTGCATGCACATAGTGGTTCGGATTCCACTCAGTCCCGATTAGCCTATCTGTACATAAAATGGATTCCAAAATTCAACTCAACTAACAACAACAGGATTAAATAATATGCAAAGTTGTGCTGACGTTTTTGAAATTTAGTTTAGCCTTCGTATACTGTCACATAAGTGATAATATTTAGTAGCAAGGAACCATTGTTTATCACGAGAGTGTTGGCATGGTCATGACTACAAAACAAATAATGAGTGAGTCGTAAGAATCCACATTTTCCTGTGACTGGATCAGGCATGGCTCATGGATTGTTTTCCTGTGGTTCACCAAAGTAATATGAAACACATTCAGTTTCCGCAAAAAAATACTTTCTCTGCCAAACATGTAGTAGGGATTTATGAATAAATTAAGCGCTTAAACTACAATAAATTGTACCTTTATGAACAATTTCTGGGTTGCATGGGGAAAGAATGAGAAACTGTTGTGAAGGTGTTTGGGAATGAGTGGATGAATTACTGACCTAAATTCTTTAACACAGCCCAAATTATAATGACTAAAATATCAATTGTAAACTATACCTACAATTTAAAAACGACCAATCAGAAGTAGTCTTATTGTTCTTAAAGAGGAATCGCACACGATGTGTGTACACTAGAAATCAAACCTGAAACCGCATTGAATGAAATGTGTCAGCCTTGTTCATGTTTGGGGTTGGTTGACAAGCACAGACGTTATATTTAATTTCCTTTCAACAGACAAGGATGTTTGTTTACATTAATATATCCATTTCTAGTGATAATTTCTTCCCTGTACAGTGTACAGACAGGAACACTTACACTATATCAAATGACATAACCTAAGCACAGTCCACCCCTCGCTTCACTCAAAGCATCATTTAATCTTTTTTAATGACTATACAAGCACTTCAAAACCTAACAAACTCGATGACACTGAGGAGGATATATTGGCTGATATATGAAAATGGATTATGGAGAAGAAGATATAATATGGAACTATATCAGCTTTATCAGGATATAGAAATTGTGAAGGAAATTAAACTAACATGGCTAAGGTGGTTGGTGCATATATACCGAATGCCAGAAAACATAGTGTGTAAAAAGATCACATTTACGAATATGGATGGGAGGAGAAAAGTAGGAAGACCACCTTTAAGGTGGGTTGATTCGGTAGAAGAGGACCTGAGTTCGCTGGGAATTGGGAGCTGGAGAAGGAAGGCTGTGAATAGAGATGGATGGCAGAAGATTCTGAAGGAGGCCAGGGTCTGTGATGGACTGTAGTACAAGGAAAGAAGAAGAATTGTAGTCCCTTGGCTTTGTGCTTCACAAATAGCCTAGCTAGCTTAGAATGTACACTCCTGCTACATGCATACATTACTTCTGAAAATATCACAGAACAAAACTGGTTTTTGGAATAATGGTCATAAATGTAGGGAATGTAGACTTGTGATATGTATAGACAGTGATGTATGTGTATGCATAGACAATGTAGACCACTGGTTCCCAAAGTGTGGTGCTATGGCTGCCTTACACGAGTGCTGCGAAATGTTCCAGTATTTTCACTGAAATTATTGTTCCAAATATGTGCTTATTTTGTACTTTCTACACATAAAATTTTTGTCAATTTGAAATTTGTGTTTATTTTTTAACTTAAGGCAAGCAACCTAACCACACTAACTAAGCATTGCAAGTGTTAGATGGCCTACATTCTGACTTGGGCACCGTGAGAAAATCTTGAAACACTTAGGGCACCGTGAAATGAAAAAGTTTGGAAACCCCTGATGTAGACTATACAATATTGCTCCATGACAGAGTGGTTGGCACAGCATTCTAAAACACCAGGGGTCCTGGATTCGAATCCTGGCCTGGGTATTCTTTGTGAGTGTCCCTTCATCAATCATCATATCATCTTCACGATTAGCCAAAAGATGGCAGAAAAGTGAGTTAAATAAACCAATTCAATCAATCAACAACACTGCTTAGATGGTGACATATTGAGGGGCATTGTAGAAATATCAATACTCAGCATTTCAAATGTTGAAAAGTACCTTGTGAGCAGTTATTCACTAAGGAACAAATGCAACATATTAAATGTTCTCCAGTTCTTGTTGATGTAAAAACTAATGCTTTTGTCTCATGACTGGTATGTATTTGTTTTGTCTACATTCCACCTTTTCCCTACAGTTGATGCTTGAAAGAGAAGGCAAGGTGGTATAAATAGTATTGCTCCTGCTTACCTAGAGTGTTGTGACAGTCTTGATAATTGTTGAAAGGTTACATTTATTTGCACTACTAAAAATACCCATATTTGAAAACTGGATCTACACATCCAAGTGATAACTCATGCACTCTAACAGAATCTTTTGTATTTCCAGATATGAACTGTGGTTAAGGAACGTATGGAGAACAGACCTGTTGGGGAAACCACCACGAACGCTCCGCATCTGCAGTTCTCATTTTTCAGAAAAGATGTTCATGAATAAAATGAGGAACAGACTGGTTAAGAATGCTTTTCCTGATTTAGAACCAGGTAAGGTGCTTTCTATTTAAAACTGAATTAACTATATTTTAATGCTGCATTAAAATAGTGTAGGCTTTCACCACATTTCTTCTGGCTTGAATGCTAATGCAGGTTTTTTACAAGCCTCTAGAAATTATTGATGAACTAGTGCAGTTCAGTTTTAGCCAACATGACTGCTCCAATTTTGAACACATTGAAAGTGGACCAGTGGCTGCAACAGTTCATGTTTTTCTCACTACTGTTCAGGTGTATGTAATGGAGAAGATTGTCCATTTGTCTTGAAGTATGTTAGATATCCAAAGTAAAATTCCATATCCATCTGTCTGGCCAACCAACTTCCCTACTTACTTTAGTTGCTTGGTTTCTGCTGTCACTAGGGGCGGCGCCAGAATATTTTGACCAGATGGGCAGGATCCATATGTTGATAAATTAGGGTGGGCAGACGTAAAGTATATGTATATGAGTTTTACAAACATGCATTCTCTCTCTGTTCCTCCTAGGCTCCCCCCCCCCTTCCAATTTCGTTTGTATTTCCTTCCCGATTTCATTTTGCTAGTGTACGTTTTCTTATCCTTTACGTACCTTTCTCTCCTGTTGTGTTCCCCCTTTCTCTCTATATCTCCCACACACACACATGCAATTGCGTAATCCTTTTGTCAATTCTTCTAATCAAATTTCTCATCTGTATTCTCTCTATCCACTCCACTCTAGAAAAAGGTGTCAAAGGGACTCGATGCCATCACCTATTTAAGAAAATGATTGGCTTGTCCTGACCCTCAAAGATCTGTTGCTGCTCAGGGGTTTTCCCCCTCTATCATCTTCTGTCTTTCCTAGGTCAGTCTTGATATGATCTCCCTATTTCTCTCTCATTTAAGTCCCTCTTCCTTTCATTGTATCTCCTTGTCCTTGCTTTCAACTGCTCACTGGGTACTTCGCTTTGTATAGTGGCTATATTGTTTTATCCCTTCAAGTTAAGAAGGAATTTTCAACATACTACTTTATTAGGTGAACGTAGCAAATAGCAGCAGGCCTGTACTGTTTAATTCATGCGAAAATTATGAAATGTATGGAAGAAATTCTTCACCAATGCAAGAGGCATAGAAAGTTATTAGTAGGGCTCAGAAATTGATGACTTAAAAATCTCAAAAGATGACCTTAATATTATCAAAAACGACCTAAAAATTGTGAGAAACTACCTAAAAATAATTTTCGCTCTTAACGTGGATGCTTGATTTTTTTATAAACAAGCATAAACAACCTTTGTTCATTTAAAATTACAAAACATGCACTTGTAGTGGCCAAAACAAACAAAACTGAAACAAGTCACTAGTAGTCTTCAGTTTCATTGGCATATTTTCATAAAAGCCTACTAAATGTTCATTGGTATTTGATGTAATGGCTAAAGAATGCATGCTTTCTTTATTTTCAACATCACACCCCCAAAATGTCATTCCGTGCCCCCTCAGCACACCTACATGATTAATACTGGCCCCGCCGCTGCTCTCATATCATACGTACAAAAGAATATTCAGATTACATCTGATTGTTGGGGAACTGATCTCATGTACCAACTTTTTGTTAACCTGTACCAAATATTTTATGGTCAAAAATGAAAACATAAAGTAGTGCAATCATTTCATAAAAGAAGGGAAATCAAAAAATCCAAGATAATCGCAATTTCTGCTAAATGACCATGGGTCAGATCATGTGACCAATTTTTCCTAAACCACTAACCATAGTAGAGAAAGTCTGAACAATCAAAACGTCTGGCTCTCAATCTTCCAAGAGAACCTTCCCAGCTACTACATTAATAATGGTTCGGATTCCATTTTAAACTCTAGGTTGAGTCCTGATTAACCTTACTGTGCATAACGTGGACTAAAAAAATATTAAAAAATCAAATGTAATTTTAGCGTTTAGATTCGGAAAGCAAGTTATGCCAAAATTCGACATTTAGAGTTGTGCAAGTTTCAACTGCCCTGCTTTATTTGCCACTATTAACGTCCTTTGAAAAACTAAATACAAGGGAGAATCAAATGAAAACCGCAATTAATTTTTTCCACTATTTCAATGCAGGGATAATATTTGATTGTACATTATTTTTCTATATAGTCCCCTCCCAGTTCAATGCACTTACGCCATCGGATAGGTAGTGCTTCGATACCGCGTGAGAAAAAGTGTTTTGGTTGACTGTGTAGCCACATTTGCACCGCCAATTGGACGTCTTCATCAGACTTGAACCTCTGCGCTCCAAGGTGCTCCTTTAATGGACCAAAGATGTGGAAATCAGATGGTGCTAAATCTGGTGAGTATTGCAGATGTGGTAGGCACTTGAAGCGTAGGTCATCGATGGTTTTCATTGTTGCACGAGCAGCATGAGGACGGGCGTTATCATGTTGAAGCAAAACACCTGCACTCAGCAATCCCCTTTGCTTTGTACGTATCGCTGGCCTCAAATGGTTCTTGAGAAGGTCGGTGTAGGTGGCACTAGTCAGTGTTGTACGTGGGGGCATGTAGTGTTCCAGAATAGGACCTTTCTTATCCCAGAATAAAGTCAACATGACTTTCCCTGCAGAGGTCTGGCTGTGAAACTTCTTTGGTTTCGGCGAAGACGAATGTCTCCATTCTTTGCTTGCACGTTTCGTCTCCAGTTGAAAATGGTGCACCCAACTTTCATCCCCGGTGACAATGTGAGCTAGAAAATCCTCACCCTCCTCCTCTTCATAATGCATCAGCAGCTCTTGACATGCGTCAACCCGATGGATTTTCAGTTCCTGCATCAGCTGTCAAGGAACCCACCTGGCGGACACTTTTCTGTAGCGGAGTTCGTCATGCACTATGTGTTGTACTGAACCGAAGCTCATATTAAGCAAGGAAGCCATTTCAGCCAGGGTGACATGCGGGTTTTCCTGAATAAGCCGATCTGCTGTGGCTATGGACTCCTCTGTCACAACTCGCTGAGCCTGACCCGGGCGGGGAGCATCAGTCAATAAAGTCGTACCTTCTGCGAATTTCTTGCGCCAATCGTAGACTTGCAGCTGTAACAGACAGGCGTCCCCATACTTCGTCTGCATTCTCCGATGAATATCAACCGGTTTCACACCTTCACTCCATAAAAATCGAATAACTCCACGCTGTTCCTGCTTGGTGCAACTGCGTAGTGGTGCCGCCATCTTGAATCAGCTGTTACTCACATCCAACCCCACCTACCGGCACTGCTTCATACTACTAGCTTGGAAAGATGTCAAAAAGGACTGTGTCTGCAAATTTCCAAACACCTATAAAGAAAAAAAAGATTTTTAATGGCACTTTTCAGTTTTCATTTGATTCTCCCTCGCACTACGTGGGTGCTCCGGGGCAAGATTTTTAGTTTGGTAAAAACAAAATAAAATAAATATTTCTCACTTGCCATTATCAAAAAATAATAAGCAATTAAACATTGAGATGGAAGTGTATTGTATTGTGAATAGAATCCCGTCTTCTCGGCTTGCTTTGATATTTCCTTACAAGTGACACACTACAATACGCCCACTCCATTCATCAACAATTGTTTTAAAATAACTACTTGCTGATATTGAGCACTAATAAAGAATAAACCGAATGGTGATTCTTCGTGAATTAATATAATTTGTAAGACATTCGCCAAAGAGGCTAGCAGTGTTTCAATCGCTACAAGAAGACAACAAAGATGGTGTTGTAAAAAACATTCCCAGACTGACTTTGCGACCATTCGGTCCCACAAGGTGGTGTGTGAGGGTAAAATCACTACAATCGTTGGAAAGTAATTATGACGTTCTCTTGAAATTTTTGGAAGATCTGTCAGAAGAAAAAAGTGAAGTCGGTGGGAAGGTTAGTGGATATTTTTCAAATCTACATCAATTCAGATTGCTTATTTTTCTGAAAATGTTAATTTCAGTTTTCAGCAGGATTGAACAACTTCATTCTTCTTTTCAGAAGAAATCATTGTCATACCGAGAAATCCAAACTTTTGTGGAAACTTTGTCTGCAAGTTTAGCTTCACAAAGGGATATATTTTTTGAGTTGTGGAATGAAACCATTAGTGTTGCCCACGGGACGAGACAAGACAGGCTTTTAAAAATTTGGGACGAGACGAGATTGACCATGTGCCATAAGGCAAACGAATATTTTCGAGACGAGACAGCATTTCCACGAGACTCCACGAGAAGAGACAGGCCAAAGTCTCGTCTCGTGGGCAACACTAGAAACCATGAGGAAAGGAAAGAATTGAACATTGATAAACCAGTTTTGCCTAGAAAAAGCAAGATGCTAGAATGCTACGACGAAGGTAGTGATCCTTATACGTATCAAACGCTGGAGGAAATGTACAGACAAATATTTTTTGAAATAATTGATGTGGCTGTGGATTTTCTAAATCGTAGATTTCAAACAAAGGTTTTGGAACTTATTTCACAACTTGAAGTTTTTGCTATCGGTCAAATTGGTGCTGATCAAATTCTGCAGTTCTATGGGACAGACTCTGATAAAGACAAGCTAACATTGCACAGGGACATGTTTCTAGATGTGTGCAGAATGAACAAAGAAAAAGTGGCCAACTTGTCAGACATTACAAATATTTTAAGTAGAGAAAGCAGTGGTCGTATGCGTGAAATGCTCACAGAATTTGTGAAGTTTGTACGGGTGATTTTAACTATACCTGTTACTTCTTGTACTTCTAATCGGTCATTTTCAGCACTTAGACGATTGAAAATGTTTTTGCGGTCAACAATGACCCAAAAATGATTGAATGATTTGGCAATTTTGCAAGTTCATAAAGAAATGACTAAAAATATTGACATTACCAAAATTGCAAACAAATTCATAAGCGCAAATGACGTGTTTTATATTAACATGTCATTATTATTATTATTATTATTATTATTATTATTTGGTACATAAAATTAGTCATTTTGTAGTTTCTGTTCACAACAAAATCCTTGCATAGTTCTTTCTGCAATACAATTAAAATTATTTGCATTTATGAAGTTTTTCCATTTTAATTTGTATGAATGTGGTATTTTGTTTTAGTAACGTGTTGATAATATCATTGCATCTTGCAATCATTGTGCATGTAAGTTGTTTAAAGTATAAAATACTTGATAATTGCAGATCTAACCACCATTGATATGCACCCACAGAAATTTTGGAAAGTCGGCGCCCTTGCTCCCTCGTACTTTGCTTTTTTTTCGATAGAAGACACGTGCTGTATGTACATTATATATTCAAGTATGGTGACAGAAAGTATGTAAACATCGACAATGATGTAGATTTTTTTTATTTTCTCCATAATTCAAACGAACAATCTTGAAAATGTTATATTGTGAGTTTTTAACTGGTAAGAGTGCAGTTTCCTGGATGAGGGTTAATGAATGATCCTTTTACTTGGCTCATGGGGATTTTACAAATTGATAAGTGCATATGAATCTTTGCATTTAATGAATGTCTTATTGGGAAAGTTTTAAAACACACAAGGAATGCACAATTTTTGTTCTCTTTCATTCTGCATTAAATTGTCACACAATATATCACTGAAAAACAGTAAAAGGAATTTGCGCAAAATGAATATTGAAAAATTAAAATCGGTGCCATTACAGAATTGATCACTTACTGAAGTAAATCTTCATCTGGCCAATGCAGGAAAAGAGATGCTCGATACAGTTCAATAGAAATAGAGCTTGGGGAAAACGAATACTTTTACTTGTCACATTAGGGGGAAAGGCACTTCCTGTCCCCAAATTCCTCAAGAAGTATGTACACATTATGCAAAACAAATTATTGTCGTCAGTAAGTGCCCCCTCCCCAAATATTTATATGAAGTTGGCACCCTCTGATTATCACACTATCCAAAAAAGACATCCATTACCCAAAATGCTACTTCAAGGAAGCCTTGTTATAGATCGAAGTTCTTTTCATGCTGTATGGAAATAATGCGAAGAAGGTGTTTTTATTTATGTGTTTGTTTGTTTTAAGATATTTGTTTTATCCTGTACTATTTTGTATTCCCAACCCTGGAAAATGTGAAGTTTCAAGTTTTAAATAAGAGATAAAATTGACAGGTATTATTCATCAACATATTTCCTAACAATTTTCCTTATCTTACTCAGTAAATTAATATAAATTCAAAAACAGCGAAACTTCTTGTAGAATAATTTGTGAGCCTTTCTAGTATTGACAATATTCATAAGAAAATTTTCTCCTCCCGAGTCAAGACAAGAATATACATTTTTATTGAAGCATTCATGTTTTCCTAAACACGTATGTCTTGAATTTGTTAAGGTGGGCAATTGGGTGGGCAGAAGAATTTTTGGGTGGGCACATGCTCACCCTCGCCGTCACTTGTTTCAAACCATACAAAAATTCTGGGTTGCATAAAGCATGCCCAAAGATGAATTTCTATTACTAATCCATCAGTTCATCTTAGCTGAGATGTATCCATGATTTGCTTCAGTCACTTCAGGCAAATAATATTCTGAAATTGTCTCTGCAGTCATGGCTAACCAATGATACACATTATGTGATCTCGTTCTTTCACATAGATGCAATCCACAAAAACACTCACAGAAAGGGGAATAAAAGTTTGTAGGGAGAAAGACTAAAGTTTCTCTTCTGCACAACTAGTTTTGATACTGTTTGATCATACCTTGTACTTAAGGAAAATGCCAGTAGTAGCACTGATGTTTATAATTGCATGTTAGAGGAAGCAAAGAGAACAAATCCCAAAATTATGTTATAGTACAACTTTCTATTTCACAGAAACACCATTGAAAGATAAATTCACAAAATACGAGGGCGATTCAATAATTATTGTCCCCGGCATACTTATAGTATATGAATTGCAATGAATGATGGGGATATTGTAGCCTAATGTCTTAGATGCCTATATGCAAAATTTCAGAACCGTAGGTGCTATAGTAAATTTGTTTTTCTCGTTTTACGTGTGAGAGGTGGCACTTAGTTTGAAAAATGGAGAAAACCAAACAACGAGCTGTCATCAAGTACCTCCAGAAAAAGGGGCTAAGCCCAAAGGAGATTCATGAGGACATGGTCAGTGTGTTGGGTGATGGGGCTCCTACCTACCAGGTGGTAAAAAACTGGTGCCGCGATTTACGTTGCAGCAGGGAAAGCTGTCAACAGGCCCCTGGTGCTGGTCCTCCAACAACAGCATCCACCCCAGAAAACATTGATGCTGTGCATGACATGATTATGGCTGACAGAAGAATCACGGTGCAACAGTTAGCAGACATCATGCACATCTCTGTAGGCTTAGTGGAAACCATTGTGCATGAACACTTGGGATTCAGAAAGGTGTCAGCGCGATGGGTCCCCAAAATGTTATCCCGTGAACAACAGAAAGACAGAGTTCAATGTTCAAGGGCTGGTTTGGAGCTGATGGGGGCAGACCTGAAGCAGTTCTGTGATAGATTTGTGACAGTGGATGAGACATGGCTCCACCACTATGATCCCGAGTCCAAACGACAGAATATGGAGTGGCGACACAGCAATTCACCTCCCCCCCGCAAATTCAGGGTGCAAGCATCAGCACGCAAGGTTATGGCCACATTTTTTTGGGATGCGAAGGGTGTGCTCCTTATTGATTGCCTGGTGGGACACACTGTTACTGGGGACTATTATGCAGTCCTAATCCCTAAGTTACGCGAAGCAATCAAGGAGAAATGGCGTGGGATGTTGCGGCGAAAAGTGCTGTTTCACCACGATAATGCTCCAGCACACAGAAGCCATGTTACTGGTGCCGCAATCCATGCTGCTGGTTTCCATGTGTTGGAACACCCTCCCTACTCATCCGACCTCGCCCCTAGTGTCTTTCATTTGTTCCCGAAGTTGAAGGAGCACCTCAAGGGGACGCATTTTCCCTCAAATGCTGCTGTTATGGACGCTGCGGAAGAATGGCTCACGGCTCAGCCACAGACATTCTTTGAAACTGGCATAGTGGCTTTACAGCATAGGTAGAAGAAGTGCATTACTGTGAAGGGGGACTTTGTGGAAAAATAATACTGCTTATATGTCAGGGACAATAATTATTGAACCACCCTCGTATAACATGGTTCCCAGCGATGTATCACGCGAAAGTGATGATTCGTTGGCAGTGCAGGATGAAGAGGAATTTATTCTAGAGTTTTTGCCAGATATTCGAGTTAAAGGTAAGTGTAACTAGAAACATTTATTAATGTAGTTGTAATTTGAATTTAGTCAAGAAACTATGCAAATAAGATAGGGAGATATTTATGCTCATGCAAATGACTGGTAATTAAGGGTAAGTCGACACAGATCCCATTGTATCTGTACCAGCTGAACCAGTGGTATTTGTATCAAATTTCAATCACTGCCACACATTGCTTAGCAGGTTCCCTGCTGTGTCATGCATCCACACCACTACCAACACTTTCTTCAAGGATCCCACAAATGCAATCTACCTAGGATCAAAGCACTTACTAGGTCTGACCTGAGCATGATATATGATTCACAGGGGTCAGGGTGAATTCTGTTTCTTCTCATTGTGTTCCCAAACAATATGGCCAAAAGTTTGTTTGTGACTCTCTTGCTATTACTTATGCCTCAACTGACACTAGCACCAAAAGCATGCAGCATGAACACAGTTTTTATACAGTGTGTTAGCATACTGGATGTTATGTTACAACACTGATACCAGCCATTACCTTTCTGGACCTGGTTATATCACATGATCTGCAGAAATGCCACACAACACTTTTGTTGAGTCTTAAAATTCCTGCAAATTACACCAAAATTTGAAATTTCTACTTATTTTGCACTAATATTTGATAAAATGGCTTTTGTGACTGCTTTCTTAATGATTCTGTGAAATACATTGAATATTTTAAAACAGAATTCTAGTAAATTGATGCATAATTGCAATAGAATCATCATTATATATTAATATTTAAACAATTTTTAAATTTGATAATGTTCAAGCATTGGAATTCGTGGGAATCAGTAAAGTGTGTTGGCATTGGTACCAGTATTAGTTCAAAGGGGTATTGCCACAGCTCTGCTAGTAGGACAAGTCCTAGTCTAGTCAGGTGACTATTCAACTTCTTTTTTTCCCACTTGCCATTCGACCATTGTACATCATTTTGGGACAGTTGAATAGAATGAATAGAAATATAGATGCTTAGTGTTGATTTTATTGGTTGGTTGCTTGATTTAGTTGACATCACTTATTTGTGTCACTATGTTAATTGCAAGGGAGGTGGTGACAAGGAGATGGGCAACGTAGATAAGGAATCAATTAAAGGTAATATTACCATATGTAGTAACTGAGATAAAAAAAAAATATGTCAAAATCAAATTTAAGAAAAACAGCCATGGGGTTTGGACCTGCAACCTCACAAATACAAGTTTTCCTCACACAATTTCATTTAGTACACACAGTGCATATTTTGATGACTGGGCCATATGAACATCAAAGGCTGCCAAGTCATTATTTTGTCCTTGATATCTGGCAAGAAAAGTGGGGACACGTGATGAGGATTGTGTAATCAAGTCAAACATTGCTGTCTGTCTCAAAACAAACTTTGACAACTGGAGGTCCGACCCTGATCAGTTTATTTATGCATAAAGTATATTTAAAACATTTTCCCTCACAAGCAACAATGTGCAAAGGAAATGACGACTTTGTGTGTGTTCTTTATACTTTAATTTTTAAGGACAAATTTGCATTACTAGACATACAATCTGTAATTCTTTCCATTGTATGTGACAGGAGGTGATGTACCTGTTGCAAATGTTGTAATGACTTATGACACTGATTATCAGTCTTTCATTGTAGAAGAGAGACAATTAGAGAATGATATGGAAGTCATAGTGTTTGGGAGCAAACCAGAATCTTCAAGTCCAGAGACTTTATGCCGCATCTGTGCATGCCAGCTGACGGACTCCATACCAATATTTGAAGGAGCAGGTTTTCAAGAGAAACTCGTAGAGAAGATCCATGCATGTCTTCCAATAAAGGTAAGATAATAATAATAATCCTGCAATACACTAGAATCATTCTCACTCTCAAGAAGGATGTAAGGATATAAGGACAAGAACTAGAGACTGTTTTTCGCTTGGGCCGCAAAGTGATTTTAGCTGGTGATCTAAATTGTAAAAACCCTGCATGGAATTCGCATGTAGTGAACCATGGAGGTGCCTCTCTTCTCCAAAGTGTCCAACAATTGAACTTGCCCATTCTTGCCCCAAGAGAACCCACTCATTATCCACGAGGACGTGGACTTCCAGATGTGTTGGATATCTTGATATATCAAGGTGTAAATATTATGACTGGTCCCTATGTTATTCATGATCTAGACTCGGACCATCAACCAATACTCTTTGAAATTGTTCATCATAATTTATTGAAGCCTCCTCCTCCAAAATATCACGTTACAACAGACTGGGATGCTTACACTCGACAATTAGTGCCTATCATTGACTTGCATTTAGCTTTAAAAACCCCAGCCGAAATTGATTCGGCTTTACAAAACCTTACAGCAGGTATACAAACTTCTTATCTTCACTCCACTATCAGAACCCCTCAGTTATACAATAACTATGGCTGTCTATCCCGTGAGGGTATGATCCTCCTGAACTGTAAAAAATATTTCCAACGGAAATGGCAACAAACTTATAACCATCGCTACAAACAGTTGTATAATCAATTTCACGATCGTTTTCGCCGATATCTCATTCGGCAGAGACAGGCAGATTGGGACACCGAATTCTCCGGGATATCAATGTAGGATAGTAGATTCTGGCAATTATTAAGAAATTATCTGCGAAAGAATCCACAATCTGCTGCCTACCCTCTCCAGGGTCCAAATGGCATGGTGTACACATCAGAGGAGAAGGCTGAAGTGTTCTCCAAACATCTGGAGGACCAATTCCACACACCAGATCAACCACATAATGGCAATTATATCCACAAGATTCAACATCAACTGGAACAATTACGTCATGAACCACTCACAGCTTATCCACTTCTCACAACCCCTCAGGAGGTCAAAGGTGTTATAAATCTTCTTCGACCTGGTAAGGCACCTGGCTTTGATACTATTACTACATTGCAACTGAAGAACGGCCCCAGAAAATTGTTAGTTTTTCTAGCAAAAGTCTTCAATGCTATATTCCTTACTGGCTATTATCCATCAAGTTGGAAACTAGCAAAAATAATCCTCTTGCCAAAACCAGGAAAGGACATTCTTCTACCACAGAATTATAGACCTATAAGTTTTCTGAGCCATGTTAGCAAAATCTTTGAACATATACTATTCAGGCGATTACAAGCTGTGGTGGATGAAAAAGGCTTGCTAGCGTATCATCAATTCGGATTTCGTCAACATCACAGTACTACTACGCAACTGGTCCGAGTAGTGGAGTATGTTACAGGAAACTTTAATCTCAGTCGACATACTCTAGGGGTATTTCTCGACTCCGACAAAGCCTTTGATCGAATTTGGCATTCTGGATTAATTGTGAAACTATCGGAACTGGGAGTTCCTATTTATTTGGTGCAATTATTGGATCAGTATTTACAAAAGAGACAATTTCAGGTGCAATTTTTAAGTGCTCGATCTACCGTTAAGATCATACATGCTGGTGTCCCTCAGGGAGCTGTTTTATCTCCACTTCTGTTTGCTTTATATACCGGTGATATCCCTGCTACTCATAGATGCATGTTAGCTACCTATGCAGATGATGTTGCCATCTTTACAAATAGCCCTTTACAAGAACTATGCTACAGCAGGATGAGACAACAACTATTAGAGCTGGAAGATTGGTCTACTCACTGGTGTATGAAGTATAATTCACTGAAGAGTGCTGCGGTTTTATTTACACGTCGACATAGACAACTACCAAAGATGATACGACTTCAGGGATCTTCTATACCGGACAAACCTTTTACCACATATCTAGGAGTGGTTTTGGACCGAAGACTAAATTTCCATAAACACATCTCAACTGTGACAGCAAAAGCACAAAATCGAGTTGGACAATTGTACCCAGTTTTGCGAAATCCTACCTTGGGACTGACGACTCGCTTGCATGTGTATAAGATGATGGTACGTCCCACACTCCTGTATGCAGCACCAGCTTGGGGTCATCTCCGACCTTCAGTTATAAGGACATTGCAGATTATTCAGAATAATTTTGCTCGACTTATTACTGGTCATAGCCGAGATACTCGTATCTTACAAATCCATGAGGACCTTGAACTAGATTATGTTCAATCTGCTATATATGCCATGTGTTACAACTTCTGGAGCCAGATCCAACAGCATCCAAATCCAGCGGTTCGGGGCATTGGAACTCGACCATAGGTCCGGATGTCCCACTCCATGCCCCAAAATTTTGAACAAATCTAAATTCAAAAATTCTATTGTATTATTATGTTATGTGTTACATATACTCCCTGTTTATGAGTACTTCAAAGTACTGTTTTCAATGGAGCAGATTAATGTTCCTTGATAGTGCAGCTATAAAAGCACAGATTGTGATTTTGTTGTTTCTTTGTTACTTATTGTTACTTATATATTGTTATCATTATTATTATTCTATGTGGTTATTTTATGTTTTGTGTCTTAAAGTGATGTGCAAAATGTAGCTTGTGCTTAGAACTTTTCATCAGTGCACCGAACTATTGTATGGTTTGAAAAATAATAGTGATTATTTCCTTCCTCTGTCAATGCAAAATTATAACAAGGAACTCAACAATTTCGAATTAGTGAAATAATACAGATGAACTATTGTCCAAATCCCGGCCGACAGTCGACCCGGGTTATAGCAAGAAAAATGTTGTATATACACTACTTTGTAAGAACATGATAGTAAGTCAAGGGCACAATGGTCCCGATACTTACAAAAAACCTGTTAATAAAGCATTGGCATTGGCATTGGATATAAGGAGGTGACCTTCACTGAAGGCACTCAAAAGTCAACCTCACTTCCACATAATACACTCCAGTAACTTCTTATGTTGCTGGCTAATGAGGCTCTGGCATCTGGACTTACAGTTAGTAAAATCCTCTGTGGGGCTTGTCCCCTCCATATGTATGTTGTGATTGTCCCTTGATCCAATTCATCTTATCACCATTCATCCCCATTGTTGCAATTAGCCAAACGTGGAAGATTTGTGACAAACTAAATCAATCAATCAACATCAACTAACCTTATCATTGATGAATGTGTCACATATTATTATTAGTATGTGTTTGATATTTGTCCTTAATTAAACTTTTCAGATTGTACTTTAGGAATTCATTCATGTATATTTCATATTAAGCATGTCTGTTAAATGTTAATGTTTAAATGCTTGTTATGAGTTGAGAAATACTTAATAGTATTTGATTTTTGGGACAATTTCCTTGGTTGTTTAAGATGGTTATTAAAATTTTTGTGTACCCTAATACAATTAAAATAGCAAAAATCAAGGAACTTTTGAAAGGTATTTTCTTTCTTTGATCATTGTATTTCACTTATTGGCTTCATCAGAAACTTCAAGAAGTGAAACATTGGGGAAAAAATGCATATGTTGTTACGTTTACTGTTTTTAGGGATGGAACATCAGAATCAGATGTTGTAAGAATATTGGCATATCGGTAATTTTTCCTGTAACTTTATTGATTCCATATTCATCTTAAAAGCCTGTTTTTATATGTATGAAGTTATAATTTACATACTCTGGTGAATTTTTGGTGAATTATTTTTCTGAGAAAATCACTATTAAACTCATCTTGTTACATACATTAATTAAGGATAACACCATTAAGCCTTGTTTCCATGATTATGAAAAAATATAAATATGCTGACCAAGGCAGTAATTTATTTTATTAAAAACATAAACTAAAACGTAACGTTTCAACCTTCTAGCAAGGTCTTCATCAGACTCTGTATCAAGTACTTTTGATGAAGACCTTGCTAGAAGGTTGAAACGTTACGTTTTAGTTTATGTTTTTAATAAAATAAATTACTGCCTTGGTCAGCATATTTATATTTTTTCATTAATTAAGGAGGTGATTGAACCTTTAAACTTCTTCATGGAATGTTTGCAATTTTATATTGGATTGGCATTAGTTATCAGTAAATTTTATATTGATACCTTATTACTATCAGCTCATATTTCATCCCTGCTGCTATTTATATTTTGCAACAATGGCATGCTTTCATTATCAGTTTGGAAACAACCGACAATACTGGAGCAACCAAAGCTGAACAAGAACTTGTTCAGTGTTCCACTCAGATATGTTTTCATCCTTTGTTGATGCAAGTTGCAGTGGAAGATGCCTTAATGAACTAACATTGCAAATTATGAACAGGCGTAGCATTCCACCCTGTAGAATGCAGGAATCGAACCAAGGGATGTTGCTTATCCCCACCAATTGTAGCACTTGATGGTAGAGATGGCCCTAAAAGGGCCAAGTGTGAATACCTAAACTTAACATTTAGTAATATATGTAAAGAACCATGTTTTAGATGTAAACACTTCTGACTGAACAATGAGAATGTCAGATTAGGGTGAAATGGTAACTTACCCTGCTCGGTAACGAATAAATCTATAGCTCCAGTTCCTCCAGACCATTACCAACGAAAGACCTCCTGCTATTCTCCTAACCTGGTCTTCTTGCTTTCGCTCACCTTCACTTACCATCTGAAGGTAAATGTCCCTGCTGTTTCCTGTATAAACTCATTAATCTACAATATTCTTGGAGCAAGTCCTGGCAGGTTCTTTATTCGTTACCGGGCAGGGAATGTTATGCAGAAACTTATAGACCACATCAGAGTAAGTGTTAAACATTTTTGAAGAAAGCTGAGGGGCATATTGTAAGGAACATAATTTTAGTGGCCAAAAATTTACAGCTGAAAATGCATCAAAGTGTATTAACTGTTAGTTGTAGATTATTCATTTCTAAACACTATAGTCTCGATTAATTATTTCAGTTGTGTAACTACACTGAATCCCAGAAGATTGAGATGGAAATAGACTCTGGAGTGTCGGAATGAAAACTTTAAAACTGTGTTAAAATTCTAATGTAATTTGGAATGAACCAACAACAACTCCAATGTTATTATACCACTGATAGTGGTATCAGATCGGCTCAAATTTTAATATTATCAAATTCTTACATATCATATGAAAAATTTGGTAGCGTACTTTGTACTTTTTTTTTTTCTTTATTTCTTTCTTTCAGGTATCTGTAACAGATGAGCTGCCTCTTCAGATCTGTTCTTCTTGCTTTGGAAAGGTCACAACATGCCATGGCTTAGTGATTTGCTCTGCTGAAGCTGATCGAAAACTGAGGCTGTTGTTCGGGAGAGGCATTCCAGTTACAAAGGTATGCACACTTTTCAATAGCTTTTTCAGTTTATGGGCTGTTTTATTCACATTTTATTCTTTATCAGTCACGTGATAGAGCAGGAAATTTGCTCATTCCACTGTACTTACCGCCCGACCCTGTGGCCGAGTGGTTAGCACATCGCGCTGCGATGCCAAGGGTCCCGGGTTCGAATCCCGGTCGGGCTTGGTTGTTTGTGAATGTCCATTCATCAATTTCATCATTTCATTACTCATCCCCATCTTCGCAAATTAGCCAAGAGGCACAAAACGCGAAGTAAAATAAACTAAATCAATCAATCAATCACTGTACTTACCACCAGTGCAAATATTTAACTGATTCTGAGATATGTGAACACTTGCATTGAATCAGGGATGGACTGATGTAAAATTTACCAATACCAATAACTGATGTTCTGCCCATCAATTATAAAGTTGAAAATGTTCCTTGAAGGTCGTGAATGGTTCATTTATCTCCTTAATTAATGTATGCAACCGGGTGAGTGCAGTGGGTTATGTTTTGAAACATATTCACTACAAAATAGTAATGAACAAGAACAGAAGTAAAGAAAGCATTGCACTTTTCGATAATTCAGGGAATACCCTTATTCCAGAATAGCACCTGTGATTTCTGATGCTGGTATCCATGATACTTCTGCCATTCTATATTCTCTGCAGCCGGCTTTCAGTGTATTTTTCTCAGGGACCAAGTTGGCTTTCAGTGTATTTTTCTAAGGGACCAAGTTGGCTTTCAGTGTATTTTTCTCAGGAACCAAGTTAATGTTGAAGTGTATTAATTACAAGTTCTTAATATTAACTTCCTTCTAAACCACTATTTATTAGCTGGATGATCTTATTGGAATAGATATTTTGAATGCTGTAAAATCTACTAAATGTTTAATCTTTTATTGATTTTTCAAAGGTTTTACTTACAGAGTGAAGAAACAAAATATTTAGATGGTGCATGTGAAAATTTAACAAAAATGTTGGAACAGAGGGAAGGTACAGTCCATTCTGCTGCAATCAACTCCAAGGAAGGATGTAATAGAGATAAAGAAAGCAAACCAAGAGATTGTGCAACAGATCAGAAAGATAATTGTTTCAGCAAGAGTGCAGTGAACCTATATACTGAAATGATTGCTAATGAGAATCAGTGTTCTGTGATTAATGAGGCAACAGAACCAGTCAAGCAAATATGGCAGTATAAGAAGAGGTCAAAAGTACGTGGATAGAAGTATACTATGGTCAGTGATCGGAACGCTACATTTTAAAAGTAGCTTCGCTACAGCTACAGCTACTCTTCCAAAATGTAGCTTCGCTACAGCTACAGCTTCATTTACCAAAAAGTAGCTCGCTACGCTACTCCTGTTCGCTACTCGCTACTTCGCTACTTTTTGCGCTACTTCTGCATAAAAAAAATGAAAACAACAATATGGGTATTAAAAAAATCCCCTACTACTGGTAAATAGATTATGTTATTTATTATCATGATTCCAGTCATTCAATAATTTTGATAGCAATGTTACTTCAGTTACTTATTTTTACAATAGTTTTTGAGAATACCATACTTATGCAAGTGGCATATCAATTGAAATTTGATATATGAATATTGCAATTAGGGTGTTACCCAAATTAATTATTACAACTATACACAAATAAAATTTGGTAGGATTACGTATTTATGTTCACATCAACATATTTTTCTTGAGAATAAATATTTAATTTTTTATAGACTGATATGAAGTCAGCATTTTGAATGAAAAGTACCTGGAGCCCTTTGACTACAAAAGGGCCCCAGGTTTGATACCCAGCGGAGGCACATAGTGGCTCGGATCTAGTCTCAATCAGCTTATATATGCATAAAATGGACTCAAAACAAAAACTAGGAAAGATGCCAAGTTGGGAGGATGAGGTCCTCCTGCTCCTCCATTCCCCACACTGCTCATCATTCATCATTCTTCCTCGTTCTCACAATTAGCCGAAAGTGGCAGAAAGCGACTATAGGTAAGAGAATAATTAAATAAACCATTTATCCTCATTGTCATGATTGAGAGAAGTGGAAGAATAGATGTGGAGGTAAACAGAAGAGGACAAATGAATGGTGGTGGACTATATCAAAGCGTTTGAAGAATAATATGAAATAGGGATGTACCTATGAAATGCAAGAAGGTAATATGTAACATACTATGTGCCAATAATTACATATGGAGCAGAGACTTGGATAATGACATAGAGAGACAAAGAAAAGATGCAGGCAGTGGAGATTAAATTTCTAAGGAGTCTTTTGAGGAAGACTAGACGGGATAGAATAAGAAATGAGGAGATCCGACAGACAGTGGGTGTAGTGAAGCTTCAGGACAGAATAGATCAGGCACAGATGAGATGGTTCGGACACATGAAGAGGATGGATGCAGAAAAACTGCCAGTAAGAGCTTACAATGCACAAGGAGTGGGAATAAGGCCAAGGGGGAGACCAAGATGTTGGTGGAAAGAGCAGATAGTGGAGAGTGTTAGGAGACAAGATTGGAACACCTTGGAAAGAGAGGAGTTGTGAAAGACCAGGAAAAAATGGAGAGGCTTGACTTCAATGCCAACCCAGCCAGAGGCAGGAAACAGCGAAGGATGATGATGTCATGATTAGCAAAAGTTACAGAAAAGTGACGCAAAAGTAGGAGAAATACATAAATTTGAAAACCTTGTATATTAACTAAAGAAAATTGTCGTTTCTGCAGGAAAGTCGATAACTCGTACATACTTCTTGCAATATGATAAAATTATTGAGGAAACTGTCGTATAAACCTGAGTGTTCTAAACGTATTGTAATTTTAAAATTTGTGAACAAATACTATCGCAAAAATAATTGTAATCCCAGAAACTCTATCATTCTTGTAACAATAATTTATTGCTGGTGAGATCCTATATACTGACGATGATCAATGCTGTTAACGTACCGAGCCATTTATTGCTGGCACTATTCCCTTGTCAGTGCATTGGATATTCCATTGCTCGTTTGTGCACTGCAAGTTGTGTCTTACACAGCAATTAATGACATTTTGGTGCCTCTTACACCATGAATATCCACAGGATTTGTTCCGGGGGTGACGCAAACGAGGCACTTTTTTCCAGTGGTGCAGCAAACGAGGCAAAATAGCGATGCAGCTAAAAAAACGTAGCTGTTAGCAGGAATATATCCATATATGTCAGTTAGTTATCTGGATACCTGCATTCTTCAGATACTAATTAATAAATTACGCAGATATCTATAATCTACAATCTAGATAATGTGTATCTCCATGTAATAGACTGTCTTTATGAACCTCCTGCAAAATTAAGAGTTATTGTCGATCTTTTCTGACGCTGTTGCCACGTTCAAAATTCACCTCAAAATGCAGAGAAAAATGTAGCTGTAGCGAAATTTTCGCTACAACTACAGGAATTTTGTAGCTTCGCTACCGCTACAACTACAATTTTCAAAATGTAGCATCGCTAGAGCTACAGCTACAAATTTTGTAGCTAGCTACAGTAGCGACGCTACAAGTAGCTCGCTACTTCTGACCACTGACTATGGTGCTATTATGTGTATTCGTTTTAAGTGGGGATTTGTACTCTGTCGGTATTAGCTAATAGTGGTATATCAGTTTATTGCCAATAATTTAACCAATGTAAAGTTATCACAAGTAGTCTGCCATTGAGTGTACCACGGTGGTCCAGTTGGTAGAGCATCTGACTGACTTCCATGCAGAAGACCTTGGGTTGGTTAATGGTGGGGGCTCTGGGGTTCATGCAGTCTCTTAATAAATGGTACCTGAGTAACCCTGGCAGATAAAGACTGATATTGTGAATGTGAGGTGTCTTACCTCCAAATTACAACCCCATCCCCCTCCAACCCTCATATGCCTACATGGCATGTTGCAATGTAGGAGTTAGTGGATGGCTGTTAACTTTTAACTATGGCTAGTGAAGTTTCGGTGAATATTAGCAATGTACAAAAGGATTCCTACAAGGAATATTTGATAACTTTTTGTACGTATCAGGATTAGAGATTGCGATTGGTGGACAGATGTCGGTTGTCCGCCAGTCGAGCCTTTGTGCTCAGAATAGTTACAATAATAACCCGTAGCCCAACAGCCCTTCTGGGCAAGGTGTACCTATTGACTGCCAGCCTCACTCCCACATGCCTCAGCAGAGGTGGAAGATCATCCAACCAGTTATGGGGTGACATGTGGTCAGTATGACGAACCCCCAGTCGTCGTCGTAGGTTTCCATGACCAGGTTACACTACTCATTCATAGCTCCCCAATTTCCTCACAATAGTGGGTGTCCACCGCTCCTATACACAGGCCGAAATCTCAGGAGAAAAGGTGTTACATTTCCCCCAAGGACTTGTGTTTTTGTTTACTTGCATGCATGCATTGGTGTAATGCAGAAACAGCCTTGTGCCCATCTGACATAGATCCTGAACCAAAGATATATACATGCATTGTATACATAAGCTGCGTTATGCAGGGGCAAGGCTGGAAAAATTCCAACCTTAGATGACCCACCCCAAGAATTGAACCCGGGTCTCCACGTGTCAGTCAGATGCCCTACCAACTAGACCACCGTGGCTGTCCTCAGGTACATAATAATAATAATGATAATCATGATGATGAAATGTGGTGATTAAAAAATAATACTTTATTACTAGTTTATATTATTGTTATTATTTCAACTATTCAGTTCCATGTCAGAGCTTGACTGCCCCTGCAAAAATTTCTGATGATGTCCATGTTCCAGAGTTAGGAATCTGTCATCCACACATTCTGTAGTGCAGCACATATTTTGATTACTGAGCCATATAGGCATCAAAGGCAGCCAAGTCATTATCTTGTCCTTGATATCTGGCAGGAAATGTGCAGCCAGGCAATGAGGATTGTGTAATCAAGTCAAATATTGCTGTCTGTCTTAAAACAAACTTTGGCAACTGAGGTTCCAACTCTGATTAGTTCATTTGTGCATAAAGTATATTTAAAATATTTTCCCCCACAAGCAACAATATGTAAAACTGTACATGTGGAAATGGCAGGTGTGTGTGTGTGCTCTTTATACTTTAATTTTTAAGAATGACAAATTTGCATTACTAGACATACAATCTGTAATTCTTTTCATTGTATGTGACAGGATATGATGTACATGTTGCAATAGATAAGAATTACTGTGGTAAACTAGGTCAAATTTTCAGAATATGCTACTGGGAAGAGACAGTAATGCAGACACAGCCTTTTGCTCATCTGGCAACAAAATGTCAGACATTGATCCTGAACCAAGAATACAGAATGAACCGCATAAATTCAATATGAAGCAAAATGAAAAGATTCTGTGTTGGAGGAAACACAGATCAGGGAATTTCAATGTGGTTAATTAGAACAACTGATAAGAGTCTTCATGATCTGCAACAGACTCTTGACACTAAATCCAAAACAACTTCAGCATAATCACAAAATGATCAAAGTGAACACTGCAAATCTCCCAAGTAAAATATAGAAGGACTTCGAAGGTTACCTAAAGCCCAGTTGCCCAGAGGAATAAGAATACCTACTTGCGACACTCAGAGTATTCATTTGTCAAATGCACCATGAGGTAAAAACTGATCACCTTTCCCCACACAAATGCTGTGAATCAAATTATTTTGAAACAGTTAATCTACCCACAGACCATGAAGAACTGAATGGGTTGCTGAATGAGTTATTCCAAAGGAGAGACAAAGTTCTAGAAACTGACACAATATATAAGGCACATGGGTGACTGAAGTTGATTGCCAACAAGCTGTGTCTGGACTACTGTATGTATTGATATGGTACAAATAAATGTACAGAGAAGAATGGTCATACAGGAACGTAGAAAATATGCAGAAGAAGAAACGCTGTCATTATTATTCAGAAACCCTATTACTAAAAAGAAAGAATACCATTTATGCCATACAGTGAAATCAAAATTTTTGACATCCACAGTCCTGCAGGAGCAATAGTTGTATTAAATCAATAAACACATTTTACGAAACTTGCACAGCCCAGTGATGACCACATCAGAGTAAATCATAATTTGGAAAATTTATTCTAACACTATTGTCAATTCTGTGAAGACAGACAACCAAACCTGACATGTATAAGCAATGTATGTGCATAGTTTGTAGGAATGAAAACTTGATCCTCACACTGGATATTAATTCCAAGTCACCTTAGTGACCAAAAGGGAGATCTCATCACCATGAACCAAATACAAGTCCCGAATCTAGCTGTTTAAAAATACACCTTGAGACAACATAAAAAAGTGGAAATGGATCAACTGACATCAAATATTAAAATACAGCATTAAACTTGGCAGTCCCAAAAATAAAATAGGAAATAACAAGAAAACTAACTGGTGAGGCTAAGAACATAAACCAGAAGGATACCTGAAAGAGATACCAAACATCATGGTACACTCCTGTTCACATAAAGTGGCATGCTTTATGGGGTTGAACAGTTAAAGCATGTGCCACTTTATTTGAACAGAAGTGTATATGTCACAAAAACACGTATGAAAAATAATTGAAATAAGTTACTGGAAATTGATGGCAGATATTTGTAAATACACAGCTGTAGAGTGACATCTTGCTAGCGAAAAAGTTAAAACCACCGAGGGTCTAATAATTCTTCACAATAATGAGGGTGATGGACCTTCACCAATAATTGGGCAATATCAACATGCCTATTACTCGAAAAGTTCTTGCCTGATGAAAGTCCACAAAATGACTGACAAGAATAAGAAACCCTAGCTCCACCTCAGGGTGCAATATTGCCACTCACAAATGAAGACCAATGAGACAAACCCCTCTCCTCCCTCCTCTGATGGAATGAAGGTAGAAACAATGTAAAATTCTGAACACCAAGTTTTGATATGGATGGTGGCAGTGGTCATCAAAATTAATCAAATGAAATAAACAGTTATGCATGTATATAAGTATACTGTATTTCATGTCTTATATATATATCTTACTATGTCTACTAAGTCTTGTAACATGAAATAACATCTGATCACCTAATGGATCTCTATAATGAATGCCTGACCTAAGGCAAATTCCTTGATGTGTAGAAACTAGCCAATTTAGTAATCATCTGCAAAAAACAAGGATACCAATCCAGTACTTTCAAAATCATATAGACTAATATGTCTACTGGACATAATGGGTAAATTATTTGAAAAAAACTCTTGTTAAAAGACTAAGAGAACTTATAAAACTAACAGGAGTTGGATGGATTTACCAAGGGGAAAAAGGCACCAAGGATGCCATCAACAGACTAATAAAACATCAATCAAATTTCAAACCCAAACTACGTCGTTGGCATCCTGATAGACATGCACATGGGCGTCCGGAAGGGGGGGCAAGGGGGGGGGCCATGCCCCCCCCTGGAAAATGAAATTCAACCAAAAAATATGTATTTCACACATATAATTTCATTTTAGCCACAATAATGTGTGTTAATTATTGCATGAACACCATAAATTCAAATTTAAGCAATGTTGTTTAGGGAACAACACTATTTTGGGGGAAAATGTGACTTGTTTGCCCCCCCTGGAAATTAAATATCTTCCTTGCCCCTCCCTGGAAAAAATCCTGCGGATGTCCATGGACATGCAGTAGCATTTGACAACAAGTAGTGGTACAGTCATGTTCAAAAAATCTGTCGCGTGAATTTTTTCTAAGTCCAACGTCTTACGAAATTATGTTGGTAGCTCTGAAACAAGGAAGTGTTGTGAAATATACGATCTTCCAATCAGAGTGAAGTTCGATTCTGAGGAGCAGGAGGCGTGACTCACGGTCTTGTCCACAAGAAGTTCAACCAATGCAGCATTTCCAAATATGAGATAACGTCCCCATTGGTTAAATATTGTTTCAATAATGCGAATTGGCAGAAAGATTGCGCAAAAGTTTACTTTGTCGTTTTAATGCTTTTAATCGTTTCAAATTAGTATTAAATTATCCCAATTATAGTTCATGAGTTTAATATAATGTATTCATGCATGTGTTTGACAATCATATATCACTCATTAGAACAATTTTCTCATTGTTTTCACTACGTGAGATGGCATTTCATTTACATTTACGATAAAATAGTGGTTTGGGTGTAATAACACTTTTCATTAATTAATTTAGAGATGCATTTTTATTTGTTGAGTTAATGATTAGGTTAATTCGTTATTTCTCGCGAAAAGAGGGAACCACAGCTGAAAGAAAATACACAACTTGTATTATTGAGGTCAAGAGTTCGTTTTAACATCACTTTTTGCACACATAGGCTAATCACGACTCGGGATACATTTAAATTGGAATCTGAAACATTATGCGACCTGACTGGAACTCGGAAAAGGACACACCGATTACAAGACGTCGATACATTACCACTTGGTCTGGCGAACGCCAATAATAATGAGGGGTTGTGGGAGTGGGAGAGGGGTGACGGAAAGTAGAAAATAAATAGTATTTTTGGGGGTATTTAATGTTATATTTATACACATACAAACCTAAGAAAATATTTATTTTGATACATGTGTGTGGGGGTGGGGAAGGGGGAAAAGACAGGGACAGAAAGATATTGGGAGAGATGGGACGAAGAGGTGATTGTGGAAAATGTTTTATTTGACGTTCAGTAATAAAAACAATCAAATCAATGATGATTATCTTATAAATACCATATTTAATGTAAATTTGTTTTAAAAATGGGGGCGGGGAGCTGTTTGTTTTACGTTCAGTGCAGGATAACAAGTGGAGACACATAGTGGTTCGTATCTCACTTTAAACTGTAGGTCCAGGCCACATTAGCCTATCTGTGTATAACGTGGATTTAGAATTCAGTAGAAAATAGCGTCGATCTATTTTGAATTTTAGATGCGTTGAGACCACTAAAATTTCCAATTCTTATAATAAGAAACCTGTCCTTATATTACCATTTTGAAAGAGAGAGAGTTAATTGTATAATCTTTCGTTGTTAGTTTCAAAGAAGACTAATTCAAATAGTAACAATGGGAACGAATAAAGCTTACGAAAAGTTTTTGCCACCGTGCGGATTTGAACCTACGACCATTAGAGTGACAACCCAGTGCAATAACCACTACCCCACGAGTTCGTTCCTTCTTACGGCATGATTATGAGTTAAGACCAATTCGTTCAATATGCATTAGATATATAATCCCCACCCGCCTCTTTATAAACAACACACCCAAACGCTCCTTTGTAGCAAATGAAATCAAGGTGGTATGAATGTCACAAAACATTTAAGCAAAATCTACTATATTTACGACGCAATCGTTTTACATGGAGAGGCTACAGCTTCAAGAATTGAGGTTGTGACGTGGCTTCTTGTAGTGGTACGGTAGATATTCGTATGGCAAGGTTCCAGCGTGCACTAGCCAGTAATTTCCGAGAAAAAAACTTCAATTTATTTTATGATGGTAAAGTGGTTCGGTGATAGGCTATCAGTATTACACGCCGAAGATTATAAGTTTGACTTCTGTTCGATTACCCCTATTATTATTATATATAGCAACTAAGTATTGTATTTAATTAATAATTGAAAGAAATAAAAATGTTATATATATTTTTAAAAAAATAACACTCCTTTCTAATGATTTTCTAATGTTATTTTTTAAAATAATTTTTCAGAATATGTTTTTGAATTTCTCATCATTTTACTAGGATTTGCATAAAAATGATCCATGTGTCATATTCGACGAAATGTCATGTACAGCGAAAGTTATACATTTTTATTTTAGGGAAAATTATCAAGAAACAAAACAAATAAATACTATTGATATCCTTTTGTGAATAGTATTTATATTACATTATTTTTTGTTCACCATGCATAGTTGTATTCTTGTAAAAAGCATGAAAAACAATATATTCTCTACATTTCGAAAAGCAAATAATATACGAATTTTCGTAATAAGTAAAATGTAATAAATAATTTTTCGGTTTAATAAGAAATAAAAATCGCAGAGTTAACCGAACGGTGAATCGAATACAGAATTTTACAACCCATAAAATGCCTTGTAGCCTTTGCATTGAAGTGATGTAGATTCTAGTAATAAAATTTCATGCAAAATCGTACGTTATAAGATTGTTCAATTATATTAAATCAATGTGTCCATAAGTTATACTGTCAGCCTTTTGGCACATCTCATTACAAAATCTCAGCACATCACCATTCACTAGTTAATCGAATTGAATATTGATTCACTTCACAGTTCAATGTGCAACAATAGTTTCGACTCATATCACGTGACATGTAAACTCAATTCAATTCTCTTATTGTATGTAACTTGTATGTTGAGCTCATGTAGAAATATCAATTATGAGCACTAAGCTAAATTTAATGCTACAATCGCTTGATCAACTCTTGCGTCTCGGTGCCAGACATTCTACGTTCCTGTTTGCTCCAGGTCGCTTCTGCATTTCATTATCATTGTTTTTACCTCTGTTTCATTCTCATCGTTGTTATAAACCTACGTAATTTCTACTGTTTACAGTAGACAGAATCTACTGTTATCAATTGTAGTACTCTACTGTTATCAATTGTAGTACTCTACTGTTATCAATAGTAGGTAGAAAGGGGCGGAGCTGGATCTAGCTGTTCTCTTTTAACAACATAAAAATGGCGAGGTTGGCAACACTGCAACACTATGTTTTTTCCCACTTTCGAGAAGAGGCTAACTTAACCTATGGTATTTCCCTGTAAGGCACCAACTTTTGGGCCCTCAGCGTAATCTGCTACGACAAAAAAAATTCCCTCGCCCCAAGTATGAGTCCACCTCGCCCCAAGTATGAGGCCACCTCGCCCCAAGTATGAGCTCACCTCACTCTCGAGAAGGGCCTAACTTAGGTAGAAAGGGGCGGAGCTGGATCTAGCTGTTCTCTTTTAACAACATAAAAATGGCGAGGTTGGCAACACTGCAACACTATGTTTTTTCCCACTTTCGAGAAGAGGCTAACTTAACCTATGGTATTTCCCTGTAAGGCACCAACTTTTGGGCCCTCAGCGTAATCTGCTACGACAAAAAAAATTCCCTCGCCCCAAGTATGAGTCCACCTCGCCCCAAGTATGAGGCCACCTCGCCCCAAGTATGAGCTCACCTCACTCTCGAGAAGGGCCTAACTTAGGTAGAAAGGGGCGGAGCTGGATCTAGCTGTTCTCTTTTAACAACATAAAAATGGCGAGGTTGGCAACACTGCAACACTATGTTTTTTCCCACTTTCGAGAAGAGGCTAACTTAACCTATGGTATTTCCCTGTAAGGCACCAACTTTTGGGCCCTCAGCGTAATCTGCTACGACAAAAAAAATTCCCTCGCCCCAAGTATGAGTCCACCTCGCCCCAAGTATGAGGCCACCTCGCCCCAAGTATGAGCTCACCTCACTCTCGAGAAGGGCCTAACTTAACCTAATTTTTCTATGAATATGCTTAGAAAATGCTATAATATAGGTAAAAAATGCATGAAATTGGCTTATTTTGGACTCGCGCCCCAAGTATGAGTCCACCTCGCCCCAAGTATGAGTCCACCTCGCCCCAAGTATGAGGCCACCTCGCCCCAAGTATGAGCTCACCTCACTCTCGAGAAGGGCCTAACTTAACCTAATTTTTCTATGAATATGCTTAGAAAATGCTATAATATAGGTAAAAAATACATGAAATTGACTTATTTTGGACTCGCGCCCCAAATATAAGGCCACCTCGCCCCAAGTATGAGGCGAGAAAAAATTTCTTCACTCCCAAGTACGGGGTGCTTTTTTTTTTGCTCTCCTCTTAAAAATACAAGTTACTCTCTTGAAGGACCTAACTTAACTTATACCTGTGGCCCTACAAGTACGAGGGCTCTTTGCCCTCCTGCCCCTACCCCATATTTACAAATTACTCTCGGGGAGAACCTAACTTAACCTATATTTCACCCCCCTCTCCCCTGTGCAGTATAGCCTAGTATAGCAATATTTGCTCATAATCTATTGCATTGGGAGGAGGCGTATATAGGCTCTTGCACCTCTGAAAAGATTCACGAGAACCAAAAAGTAATTTTATATATGCCTGGTATATAAAATAACCATGCCTATGAACCTGTTTGGCTTTAGGAAGCAGGCTATGGAGGCATTCGCCCAAAGTGCACCGTTGCCACCTGCGGGCTTGGACCTGTTGCCCTCTTTATTATCTAAACTCAACGGTTTGTTGATTATACACTTGAATAGCATACTGACCCAGTACGACGAGGATGTGGGTAAGATTTTCTACATATTCAACAACAACTTGAATTATTACCAGTTCCCCATCTCTGGCAAACTGCAGTTTGACATGAATCCCGAGAATAAAGGAGAGGCCAAAATTTCCTCTGGCAAGAACATCTATCGCATCAAGCACGATAGGATGAACAGTACTACCACGTACGATGTATCTGCTGGCGATCGCCTGTACATAGAGCTCTTGGACGACTACGACAAACTCATCCCTTTTTTCATAGAAATGAAAATTAGCTATCCTATAATAAATAACAATAATGCCTAACGATATTTTTGGCCACACGAAACGCGACGACCATGGCGATGAGCTTCTCATGCTCGACGTCAGGGTCAAGAAGCTGCGAAGCGACCTGCAGGCCCTGCAGTCCACGCTCAACTCTAGCCTTCAGACCGAGATAGCCAGCTTGCAGTCTCAGTGCCTGGACCCTGTACTCAAGATTGATGCAGAGCTAAAATCGCTGCTGCAAAAATACACTGACCTCGCATCGATAGACAATCTCGACAAGCTGGCACTGAGTGTGGGTAATCTGCAGAACGAACTCCTAAAGTTGCAGCAAACGCAGACCTCCGACGTTGAACAGTTGAAACAACGCTTGCAGGACCAAACAAGCAACATCCAGACCGAACTGCAAACTATCATCCAGAGCATTAAAACTCAAGACGACTACGATCGCGTGAACGCTAGTATTGCTAAATTGCGCGAACAGTTTCAATTGTTCGAAATTCCTACGTTGGAAAGCATCAAGGCTGAGCTTCAAACAGATGCTTTGCATGTGGCCATCAACGAAGTAAAAACTAAACTCCAAACATTGGAAGATTTTATCGACAATCTACCGTCGTCCAGCGAACTAAACGCCATTGCCCGTAGCGTAGCCAACATCAAACTCCAACTTGAGACCTACGAGGATTTTGGGAAGTTGCAAGGCACCATAACCCATATTGAGGATGCTCTTGCCGTCATTAGAAATGATCTGGCGAACGTTCACGATGAGCTGGAAACCAAACTGCCGGGCATCAGGGATACACTGGCCAACGTCCAACAGCAAATTGCCAAACTGGAAAATCTGAATGCAGAATCCGAGTTGTCTCATTTCCATCACTTGATCGACGACATACAGACTAAGTTGGAAACCCTGCAGCAATCTACCCCCACCCAGGATGACATAACGCAACTGCAAGAAGGCATACGTGCTGCTGCCGATGCCTCCGAGTTGGACGCGGTGAAAAAAGCTTTGGAATCGCTCCAAAACACGGTGGCCACCCTGCCTACCTCTCAGGAACTGAAAAGCGTGAAGAGAACTCTCAACCGAATACTCAAATCCGACGACATCAAAAACATCCAATCCGAAATTGAATCGATACGGGGGTCTGTCGCGACTTTACCTACCAACCAGAACATCACCGAGCTGCATGAATTGTTTGCGGAAATTAGAACGCAGGTCCACGACCTTGTAATACAGAGCTCCAAGTTGACGCTTGTAGAAAACCTGCAGCAGATTATTGCCAGCGTGAAAGAGCAAATTGGGAGTATCGAGGCAAGTCAGGAATCGACTATAGCTAATTTCAGCACCCAACTACATGACTTAAATGAAAAATTCAAGAGCCTTATTGTCGATGTAAAGATCAAACCAAACTATGACACTGTTGTTCATGCTATCGAGGAACACCTGGAATCGGTGAATGGCAGATTGGAGGATGTGGAGACTGAGGTTCGAACCAACGTAAACACTCTAAATGCCAGCATCGACAATCTCAAGTCTACGATTGTCATCGAACTGTACAGCATACCAAACAGAGAGTTCTCCTCCCCTTTCAATCCAGGTTACAAACTCTACATGTTGACTCCTGCAAAAGCCTATCATCAATTTTTTCTCGCTGGCACACTTCAGTTCGTCAAGGTTTCCTACTGGTCTTTGCCTCACGCAACCCACTACCCAATCATGACCGTGACGAACATTGGCGATGAGCCTAAAATAAGAGGAGTTGAGCTGGTCGATTTCACACACCCCGAAAGTCGCGAGACTGCCTATGCCGAAGATGCCACTCAAATTATCGACATAGAAATAGGTGACAAGCTGTATATAGAAAACCCAGCATTGTCTGCAGCCAGAAATCCCATCCAGGCTATATTCTTATTTTCGCGCCATGTCTAGGCAGGGTATCGTGAACGAGCTGCATAAACCTGCACGACGAAACTACAAACGACTGGCGGTGGTGACCAAAGGCGTGGATGACCTTTGGCAGGCTGACCTTGTGGAAATGAGTAGCGGCAACCTAAAAAATTTACATAAAATCAACAAAGGATACAAGTATCTTCTTACTGTTATAGATACATTTTCAAAATTTGCGTGGGCTTTGCCCCTCAAGGCTAAAACAGGTGTGTGCGTAATGGAAGCATTCAAAACTATTTTCAATGAAAGTGGCAGGCGACCTCGATTTCTTCAAACGGATAACGGAAAGGAATTTTACAACTCGATATTTCAACAGTTTGTTCAGAAGCAAAATATTCAACATTACTCGACTTTCAGTCACATCAAAGCCAGCATAGTGGAACGTTTTAACCGTACTCTCAAAACACGCATGTGGAAACGATTCACGCTTCAAGGTAACCACAAGTGGGTCAATGTGCTTCCGGAACTCGTAAACAACTATAATCACAGTTTGCATAGCACGATACGTATGAAGCCTGCCGATGTCAGCAAGTCTGATGAGGCACAATTGATCTCTACTGTTTATTGCCCCAAGTACCGGCCCACTAACAAAAAACCGAAATTCAAAATTGGAGACCAAGTAAGAATTAGTAAATTTAAGCGCATGTTTGAAAAAGGCTTTACCAAAAACTGGAGTACGGAACTTTTCACTGTTGCTCGATTGTTACCCGGTAACCGTCACACGTATATAATAAAAGATAATCGCGACGAAATTTTGAAAGGGCGATTCTACGAGGAGGAACTCTCTAAAACAAAATACCCCAATACGTATCTTATCGAAAAAGTATTACGTAGAAAAGGTGACAAACTGTTGGTGAAATGGTTGGGACTCGAGGAAAAAAGTTGGATCGACGCAAACGAGGTGATTGTGTAACGGGTGCTTGGGATGTGGTGAGGCGACTGCCAGATTTTCCCCCGGAGCGTCAGGCTAGGAAAAACGGCGAACTGTTGCCGGACAACATTCGCTGCCTTATTGTCGGACCTTCAGGGTGTGGGAAAACAACTTTACTTATTGATAATTTTCTTCTTGCCCCCGACTGGTTAGATTGGAAGAACAGGCACTTGTATGTTTTTTCCAAAAGTTTGGAGCAAGCAAAATATCAACAGCTGACAAAACTGTACGAAGGGCTGAGCATAGCTACTTTTGCCTCCGAAGTAATGCCACTAGACTGCTGCCATGAAAATTCGGTGGTGGTCTTCGACGATGTCATCCTGGAGAACCATAACGAAATTCGCAATTTTTTTACACAGGGGCGGCACAGAGGCATGGACTGCTTCTACCTTGCTCAGACTTTTTCTAAAATTCCCAAGCAGCTTCTCCGAGACAACGCTAATTTTATTTGCTTGTTTCGTCAAGACCACACCAATTTAAAACATGCTTACGATGATTATGTAGGCGGGGACATGAACTACAATCAGTTTTCCAAATTTTGCTCTTCATGCTGGAATCAAAATGATTTCGGATTCGCCACGATAGACATGACGAGGAAACCCAATGACGGAAAATACAGAAACAAAATAAACAACTTTCTAAACGTTGCGACGTTACAAGAAACGTCTTGACGTATTATAAATAACAAATGATGAAACGCAAACTCGCAGACGACAACCTGAAGCTGCGCGACTACCTGGCCAAACGCTTCAGGGGTTGGAAATCAGAGAATCGCGGAATTTACGAAGAGAAAAAGCGACAGGACCAACCTATTATTGATGCTATAAGTGGACTAGGTAAAGACATCAAAGATGTTACCGAGCAAAACAAAGATTTAATCAACGAGCTCGTGCCACTTGCTGCTCGAAATTATGCTGTGCCTACACCGATATCCAGTATTCACACTACCCCGTTCGAACTTGGAGCTGCACCTCTGAGACGTCAGGTTCTAGGCAGTACCTCTTCGGACAAGGTAGTTGAATTAGGTCCGTTGGCGAGAGATTACCTGAGCACCGGGAAATTTGAAAAGGACGAGGTGTTTGGATTGTACCCCTTTGTGGAACCTAACGAGGGTGTGGTTTGGAAAATTGGAAAGTCAAAAGTTACGTTCGAAGGTGACGACGTGAAAATTAATTTGGGTGAGAAGAACAGCTGGACTAGGTATCCTGGCACTGTGGGCCTGTGGGAACTTATCACCAAAAAGCAACCTAAAGATTACACAGACGAGGATTACCAAAGTTACACAGAAATTTTAATCATGACGGATGCCCTGTACCAAAACAACGATGCAACACAGAATCGCGTAAAATCAAGCAGTGGAGAAAAATACAGGAACCTCATCAAGCCAATATGGAACCAGCTCAAGACTGGCAGCGGTGTCAAACTCTACAATACCCTACCTAAAGAGTTTGTTTGGGTAGACGACGTAAGGAAGCTTGTAGATCGATTGCTGGTTATCGCAGGCGAAGAAAATGCAGGCAATCGCAACTTCCACAACGAGAAGGTGGGCATCATGGACATGATTAGCACCAAGCTTAGCAACTTTATTGTCAACGACAACAAAGGTATAGGTTACCTTATCAAAATCATCAACACCCTGCCTCCCAAATTCTGGAATGTGGCCGAGGGTCGAGGTCTCGTGAACGACATCATCAACAAGCTACCCTTCGAGATGCACCTACCAGGTTACCAATACTGCGGACCGGGTACCAAACTGGAACGGCGACTGGAGAGAGGAGACAAAGGGGTAAATCTGCTGGATGCTGCATGCAAGGATCACGATATTGCTTACAACACATATACGAATTTAGATGCGCGTCACGATGCTGATAGAAAATTGGAGCATGCCGCGTTCGGGAGACTCGTCAGCAGAGACGCCTCGCTGGGTGAACGGGTTGCAGCATTGGGCACGACCATTGCCATGAATACAAAACGAAAATTGGGGTGGGGGCTGTAATTAAATAACATACAGTAAAAAAATGTCTACAGACTTACCAACAGAAGTGTTATACAAAATATTTACATTTACTTTCGACGATAGTCACGAGGATGTTAAAAAGCTTATTGATTTAGTTAAAATAACACCACAATTTCGCTTGCCCTGTGAAATGCTACTTCTGGATCATCTGAGAAAAATAAGCGGTGTAAAATCTTCTTCTTCCCCCTATGCTTTTTTTTTTTCGGGCTGCTGATGAAAAATTGGCTGATAAGATGGACGAACTTCACGAGTGGAGACAGGGGAGGAGACGATATACAGACGACTGGTATGCTTCAAATGCTGAAACCAGCAGGATCATCGATCACTTGATCGCATTAGGCAATGCCGAAATTTTTTTCTATAAATAACACACTGTAAAAAAATCTACGAGACCAAAAAAAATATTTCTTCGATATGAGTGAAAAAATTAGTGACGTCCAGGCATTAAAACAAATGCTAAATTTGTCAGTCGAATATATAAAAATTCAGGAATTGGAAGTGGACAAACCTTATGCAATAACTTCTGGTTCAATTGTTGCAACCCAGTTTGGTCCTAAAGTACGTCTGTTGCTCAACGGACAATACAGTCTATTTTTACCAGATCGATACGCTAGCATGTTATCCGACGAGAAGCTATCCATTTTAATCGAGAACACAACTCGAATCGTGTACAAGGGGACAAAAGAACTTCTTGGTAAGAAAACAAAGCACATAATCGAATTTGTTTAATAGCTACAAAGTATATATAAATAACATACCGTAAAAAAATTATACAAGGGAGAAACAAAAAAATCTCGGAACATATATAAAATAACATATCGTAAAAAAAAAAAATACATCATGAAGCCCAAGGGCGTCGTGTACCAGATACCATATTCGAATCTGAAAACGCTGGGTGCCCTCGATGGGTTACTCACCAAGAAACAACTCAAGAAGAAACGTTCATGCTTGTCCAAAGGACACGGAATGAAATTGCTGCTCAGCACTCCACAATTGAAAAAGTTGCAGCATTCGCGGAAGCAGCAGAAGATTGGAGGTTTCATATTCAGCATTCCGGCCATCTTGGCAGCTTTGGGTGCAGTGGGCAGCTTGGCTGGAGGCAGTGCCGCTATCGCCAAAACCGTCATCGATGCAAAGAAGAACAAGGCCGAGCTGGAAGAACAGAAACGTCACAACCTGGCTATGGAGAAGAAGGGGAAAGGTGTGACCAAAAAGCGAAAAAACAACCTCGATGCTTTGAAGAAATATAAAAAAAAGAAGAAGCCCTGTCCAACTTCGATATTGAATCTCTGATCGAACCGTTGGGAATAAGAAACTTCAGGGGTGTTTTCATGTCCGATTCTCTACCCTCTGCTGTGAAGAAAAAGGAGTATGGCGTGGTCAACCTAGACAGTTACAAAAATCCTGGTACACATTGGATATGCTACCTCAAAATTGACGATAACAATGCATTTGTTTTCGATTCGTTCGGTGGCACACCGCCTGCCAGGTTGGTGAAGTATCTCAGTGTTGCCAACCTCTACTACAATGACAAACGCATCCAGGGTTTCACCGATGTTAACTGCGGCCACCTATGCCTTTCCGTTCTCGCATACATGTCTAAAATAAATAACCCCTCAGTGGAGCATTTTCAGAAAGCATTGTGGTACCTAAAATACCATGGGAGTGTTCCATCTCACCAGCGAGACTTCGGTCTTGAAACTCGCGTTGCATGACGACATCATCTATCCTAAATCTATTGCTCTTCGTGCATTCTACAGCATGTACCTGATACCCAATGTCACGGAGCACAATAACAAAATTACTGTTGGAAATGAAAAAATAGTTATCACGCCAGGACAGTACAATCTGTCTACCTTGCAAGCCCAATTGCCAAGAAATATACTGCTATCTCAAAATTCTGTAACTCACAGAGTTGAAATTGTGTCTGCTACAGAAACAGTAGACCTAGGCACTGTTGGAGAGCTTCTGGGATTCGAGAACAACACAAAGCTCGAACCTGGCATCAAGCACATCGGTGCCAACATTCCTAAATTTCTAGCCATCGAGACTCTGAACATACATTGCAATGTGGCAGAAGGCATGATCACCAAATCCTCGGATGGCATCCCAGGCAGCCACAAGCAAACAGGTATCATCGCTACGTTCAAGCCAAACTCTGAATTCATGGAACCGATTATCTACACACCCTCACCACCGATATACTTCCCTATATCTCGTAATCGCATAGACAACATAAAATTGGCAGTGACAAACGAAAAAGATGAGGTGGTGAATTTTGCCGGAGCTACTACTACCGCCGTCGTAGAGATTAACGTATAATAAATAACAATCATGGAGCAAATCGAAAGTTACGAGTTGCAGTCCTTCCCACCCAATCGTCGCACGTTTGCCAATTTGAACGAGCCGAACAGGGAAATCGAATACGATGTGGACGTCGGGGATGGGTTTATTCACCCTCACAGAGCTGATTTGTATATCAAGTTTGATGTGGTGAAGAGAGACAACGGCGAAGCATTTAACGCCAATGCAAATTTAAGACTTGTGGACAATTTTGTGCCGCATCTGTTCTCGCAAGTGGAAGTTAGAAAGCATGGCACCGTCATCGATAGGGTTGACTACCCCGGGATTACTTCTACAGCTGTGGGAACACTGAAGCTCTCCAAGACGGAT
>NC_139231.1:57698493-57748493 GCF_977018435.1 Lepisma saccharinum
AAAACAAAGATTTAATCAACGAGCTCGTGCCACTTGCTGCTCGAAATTATGCTGTGCCTACACCGATATCCAGTATTCACACTACCCCGTTCGAACTTGGAGCTGCACCTCTGAGACGTCAGGTTCTAGGCAGTACCTCTTCGGACAAGGTAGTTGAATTAGGTCCGTTGGCGAGAGATTACCTGAGCACCGGGAAATTTGAAAAGGACGAGGTGTTTGGATTGTACCCCTTTGTGGAACCTAACGAGGGTGTGGTTTGGAAAATTGGAAAGTCAAAAGTTACGTTCGAAGGTGACGACGTGAAAATTAATTTGGGTGAGAAGAACAGCTGGACTAGGTATCCTGGCACTGTGGGCCTGTGGGAACTTATCACCAAAAAGCAACCTAAAGATTACACAGACGAGGATTACCAAAGTTACACAGAAATTTTAATCATGACGGATGCCCTGTACCAAAACAACGATGCAACACAGAATCGCGTAAAATCAAGCAGTGGAGAAAAATACAGGAACCTCATCAAGCCAATATGGAACCAGCTCAAGACTGGCAGCGGTGTCAAACTCTACAATACCCTACCTAAAGAGTTTGTTTGGGTAGACGACGTAAGGAAGCTTGTAGATCGATTGCTGGTTATCGCAGGCGAAGAAAATGCAGGCAATCGCAACTTCCACAACGAGAAGGTGGGCATCATGGACATGATTAGCACCAAGCTTAGCAACTTTATTGTCAACGACAACAAAGGTATAGGTTACCTTATCAAAATCATCAACACCCTGCCTCCCAAATTCTGGAATGTGGCCGAGGGTCGAGGTCTCGTGAACGACATCATCAACAAGCTACCCTTCGAGATGCACCTACCAGGTTACCAATACTGCGGACCGGGTACCAAACTGGAACGGCGACTGGAGAGAGGAGACAAAGGGGTAAATCTGCTGGATGCTGCATGCAAGGATCACGATATTGCTTACAACACATATACGAATTTAGATGCGCGTCACGATGCTGATAGAAAATTGGAGCATGCCGCGTTCGGGAGACTCGTCAGCAGAGACGCCTCGCTGGGTGAACGGGTTGCAGCATTGGGCACGACCATTGCCATGAATACAAAACGAAAATTGGGGTGGGGGCTGTAATTAAATAACATACAGTAAAAAAATGTCTACAGACTTACCAACAGAAGTGTTATACAAAATATTTACATTTACTTTCGACGATAGTCACGAGGATGTTAAAAAGCTTATTGATTTAGTTAAAATAACACCACAATTTCGCTTGCCCTGTGAAATGCTACTTCTGGATCATCTGAGAAAAATAAGCGGTGTAAAATCTTCTTCTTCCCCCTATGCTTTTTTTTTTTCGGGCTGCTGATGAAAAATTGGCTGATAAGATGGACGAACTTCACGAGTGGAGACAGGGGAGGAGACGATATACAGACGACTGGTATGCTTCAAATGCTGAAACCAGCAGGATCATCGATCACTTGATCGCATTAGGCAATGCCGAAATTTTTTTCTATAAATAACACACTGTAAAAAAATCTACGAGACCAAAAAAAATATTTCTTCGATATGAGTGAAAAAATTAGTGACGTCCAGGCATTAAAACAAATGCTAAATTTGTCAGTCGAATATATAAAAATTCAGGAATTGGAAGTGGACAAACCTTATGCAATAACTTCTGGTTCAATTGTTGCAACCCAGTTTGGTCCTAAAGTACGTCTGTTGCTCAACGGACAATACAGTCTATTTTTACCAGATCGATACGCTAGCATGTTATCCGACGAGAAGCTATCCATTTTAATCGAGAACACAACTCGAATCGTGTACAAGGGGACAAAAGAACTTCTTGGTAAGAAAACAAAGCACATAATCGAATTTGTTTAATAGCTACAAAGTATATATAAATAACATACCGTAAAAAAATTATACAAGGGAGAAACAAAAAAATCTCGGAACATATATAAAATAACATATCGTAAAAAAAAAAAATACATCATGAAGCCCAAGGGCGTCGTGTACCAGATACCATATTCGAATCTGAAAACGCTGGGTGCCCTCGATGGGTTACTCACCAAGAAACAACTCAAGAAGAAACGTTCATGCTTGTCCAAAGGACACGGAATGAAATTGCTGCTCAGCACTCCACAATTGAAAAAGTTGCAGCATTCGCGGAAGCAGCAGAAGATTGGAGGTTTCATATTCAGCATTCCGGCCATCTTGGCAGCTTTGGGTGCAGTGGGCAGCTTGGCTGGAGGCAGTGCCGCTATCGCCAAAACCGTCATCGATGCAAAGAAGAACAAGGCCGAGCTGGAAGAACAGAAACGTCACAACCTGGCTATGGAGAAGAAGGGGAAAGGTGTGACCAAAAAGCGAAAAAACAACCTCGATGCTTTGAAGAAATATAAAAAAAAGAAGAAGCCCTGTCCAACTTCGATATTGAATCTCTGATCGAACCGTTGGGAATAAGAAACTTCAGGGGTGTTTTCATGTCCGATTCTCTACCCTCTGCTGTGAAGAAAAAGGAGTATGGCGTGGTCAACCTAGACAGTTACAAAAATCCTGGTACACATTGGATATGCTACCTCAAAATTGACGATAACAATGCATTTGTTTTCGATTCGTTCGGTGGCACACCGCCTGCCAGGTTGGTGAAGTATCTCAGTGTTGCCAACCTCTACTACAATGACAAACGCATCCAGGGTTTCACCGATGTTAACTGCGGCCACCTATGCCTTTCCGTTCTCGCATACATGTCTAAAATAAATAACCCCTCAGTGGAGCATTTTCAGAAAGCATTGTGGTACCTAAAATACCATGGGAGTGTTCCATCTCACCAGCGAGACTTCGGTCTTGAAACTCGCGTTGCATGACGACATCATCTATCCTAAATCTATTGCTCTTCGTGCATTCTACAGCATGTACCTGATACCCAATGTCACGGAGCACAATAACAAAATTACTGTTGGAAATGAAAAAATAGTTATCACGCCAGGACAGTACAATCTGTCTACCTTGCAAGCCCAATTGCCAAGAAATATACTGCTATCTCAAAATTCTGTAACTCACAGAGTTGAAATTGTGTCTGCTACAGAAACAGTAGACCTAGGCACTGTTGGAGAGCTTCTGGGATTCGAGAACAACACAAAGCTCGAACCTGGCATCAAGCACATCGGTGCCAACATTCCTAAATTTCTAGCCATCGAGACTCTGAACATACATTGCAATGTGGCAGAAGGCATGATCACCAAATCCTCGGATGGCATCCCAGGCAGCCACAAGCAAACAGGTATCATCGCTACGTTCAAGCCAAACTCTGAATTCATGGAACCGATTATCTACACACCCTCACCACCGATATACTTCCCTATATCTCGTAATCGCATAGACAACATAAAATTGGCAGTGACAAACGAAAAAGATGAGGTGGTGAATTTTGCCGGAGCTACTACTACCGCCGTCGTAGAGATTAACGTATAATAAATAACAATCATGGAGCAAATCGAAAGTTACGAGTTGCAGTCCTTCCCACCCAATCGTCGCACGTTTGCCAATTTGAACGAGCCGAACAGGGAAATCGAATACGATGTGGACGTCGGGGATGGGTTTATTCACCCTCACAGAGCTGATTTGTATATCAAGTTTGATGTGGTGAAGAGAGACAACGGCGAAGCATTTAACGCCAATGCAAATTTAAGACTTGTGGACAATTTTGTGCCGCATCTGTTCTCGCAAGTGGAAGTTAGAAAGCATGGCACCGTCATCGATAGGGTTGACTACCCCGGGATTACTTCTACAGCTGTGGGAACACTGAAGCTCTCCAAGACGGATGCAGCATACTACCAGGCAGGGGGATTCGAAGCAGATACAAAAATCAAAACTCAAAGCCACACAGTACTGTTTCCCATGCGCTTGCTTCCAGGCTTTTTCTCCGACTACACGGAGATTATGTGGAAGGGTGGTTTACGCGTCACTTTTCGCAGAAGCGCCAACGACAACGATGTGCTGATGCGTTACAGCACCTTGGGTGCAGACGGTGCAGCACTTGCCAACACACTACCCGACGCTGCCAAGTGCGTCATCCAGTCCATGGAGCTGCGCATGCCTGTGGTAGAATACGAATCTAATTACGGTCTCAAGTACAAAGCCGACATCTTGAAGAACCCCCAAGTGCCCATCCAGTTTTACGGCTACCAGTGTGTGCAGAAACCTGCTTCTGGCAACCATTTTGAATTTGATGTTACTACGCAGTTCAACAGCATCCGGTACGATATGCCAGAGTTTGCAGTTGTGCTCTTCCAGACAGGGAAGGACAACAACCAAGAGAAAGATTCTAGCCAGTTTGACAATTGCAAAATTAAGAATATTTACCTCAAAAATGGTAGGAATGAAGTTTTCCCACGCGAGAACTACAACCTAAACATTACAAACAACGATTACCTGAAACTTTACGAGGCGTACACAGCTTACAAAAGAGTGACCTCCGGCAATGTGGACGTGTACTACAATCCCAACGAGTTCATAGCTCGCAGACCCATGTTCGTCATCAACACATCTAAGAGAAAGCAGGTGGTTGTCAACGATCGTACCAACATAAAGATCGTATGCGAGTTCCACGACGCCTTGCCTGCAGATACTTTGTGCAGCGCCATTCTTATTGCAGAGAAAACATTTGTGTATGATGTCAAGAATGAAAGAGTGACTGAACAGTTTTAGGTGCAAGAAAAAAATTATACTGACCGTAGGTCCAAATATTAGATTCCTATTAACCTCCAGGGTGTGTGAGAAATGGCTATTGATCTTCTAACAATACAGCTTCCACAATCCTCACAATAATCTGAAAATATTAATAAAATTAAACATCGTTGCATTTAGAAATAATCATACTTGAGCGCACAAAGGAACTTCCCCTTTGGCTCTGCGTATGCCCTCTTTTCGCCCCGTAGGACACGGCGAGGAATTAGTTCCGTTGAAAATTTGCAATTTTTTGTTACATGTGTTGATTTTTTTATTAAAATCATCAATAAAAACCTAATAATTTGATGTACTTTTTTAAGATTTGGTATGGTTCGCATAACATGCTGGAGAAGATGTATTAAGCTGATGATGACCCCATTCCATAGTGTGCTCGTTACATGGAAGCACACAAAGTTTGTTGTCCGCAGCATCAAGTGCCACCTTATCGATAGCATCCGTATGCACCTCATGGAGGTGGCTAACTATGCGATGTTCTTTTCTTGTGATCTGCTTCTTCTCAAACAAACATTTCTTGTATAGCTCTATGTCGAACTGTGAAACAACACTTCGTCCTACTCCTTTTGCCTTTTTTATCTCCTTGGACTCGTCCACAAATCTAATACAGTACATTTTTGCTCTGAGGGCCACAAACTCTGCAATGATTCTTCCTCTGGCCTCATCTTTCATTTTCCCCACTGTCATCTCGTTCTGGATGCCAGACAGCTTGTACTTCTCGAGGGAATCTTCTGAGTAGTTGGAGAAGTCAAAGTGCTCAGCTAATATTCTGTAATCTTCAAACAGATCCTCGGTCCTAATACAATAAACGAAGCTATCTGTGTCCATGTATGCTACTTGAATGCGATCTTGAAAATGAGGTTGCATAACTTCGTAATGGAAGCAATACATGGCAAGTTTGGACAGTTCTAGGACCGTGGCTCCAACAGCTATTGGCTTATCGAGTGTTACTTGCTTCTTCCCCCTCTCGATTAACATTAGGTCATCAGTAAATCTTGTAAAATTTTTATAGAAAGGATCGGCGATTAACTTCTCGCATTTCCGAGGATTAGATACCAGATCGCAGTTAATTCGATTTCGAACCTGCTCCATTGTTTTGCCAAAAATGCTGTTATTTAGCAACTTGTAGTGGTCTTTATCAGCAGCTGACGTGGCTCGTGCCCGGCTTTGTGTATTGTCACTGATGTAAGGCTCCAACCACTTCTTCTGTGTAAACTTCAAAGCCTTGTGGACTCGCTTCAAAATCAATCCTTGTTGCAAATAAAATTGCAATAATCGATAATGTAGCACATAGTTCTGTTTGTTGTGAAATGTTAACATGAGCTTCTTGTCATTTTTACCACCAGGAGGAACTTCCATCTGTGGTGCCATAGCAAAACCATGATGCTTGTCGTGAAGTTGGTGAGGATACTCGAGATCAACTTCAAGAAAACACCCACACGAATGATCAGCAGGCCATTTCAGAAATTCACGATTCGCAAGTTCGTCTTCCTCCATCCACATGTAATCTCCAATAGGCAAGAATTGAGACATGGCCCATCCATATAAATTGTTCATATCAATGTAGGATATGAATGTTGAAGGGGTGTTGGGGTTGTAGTTGGGCATGTACTTGTTATTGGCCTTGATGTATCTGAGTGGTGCTTGGACAATGCCTCCTCGAATGGCATCCTCGATAAAAAGGTGATGGTCTATATTACTGATGAGGCCAATCTTCACTTTTGTACTTTTTAGCATTGCTTCCCAGGACCAACCGGGGGTAGTGTAACTATATGCAGGATCCAACCCATGTGTACTTATGCATCTGCGTCTGTGGGACTCGAAGACATCAGCCAACAAGGTTGTGTCGAGTTTTAAATATACATCATGGTAATCTCGCATATTCCGGCATCCAAAAGCCTCGAAAACTTTTTTTGCATGCTGGTAGTCGTCTACTGAGCAGGTGCTATTTGTTAGGCGACTACAAAAAACTTCCCGTGGCGGAAGTTGTAGCTCGTTAAACTTTCCAAAATTATCCATATACTCGTATGGGTATATGGATTTTTGTTTCAGGAGGTTGAGATGCTTATTTTCAAACAAGCGTTTGGTTTCTACGAGCTCATTCTCGGTCAACTGTTCAGCTAATCCTGCTAAGCTCGATGGTAAAAACTGGTAGCTGTCCAGGAATCGAATCTCGACCAGATTTTTTCTTCCCTCTACTCTCACCCACTTGCTGAATGAAATGTATTTTTCCTTTGTTTGAGGGATGATATTAATGCGTTCGGAATCACAACCAAGTTCCTTTACAAACAAATGCGCATCGTAACCTTTTAAGTTATGTATCAAAACTGGTACAAAACTTAAAACCTTGATCTGCAAGTTGCATTTGTTACAAACACTGACGCTGACGACCTCCCCACTCCAATGATTATGATGGTAAACTTTCCAATTATTTTCAGTGAAAGCACACTCACAAATTTCGCAGATGGTAGCACGATTATGTTCTTCCTCTTGTTGTGGTGTGGGTGGTGGCATTGGTACTTTAAGGTCAAGAAGCTTGGTAAGTTGTTTTGTAAACTCTATAAGAGTTTCAATGAATACTTTAGGGGCACTCGCACCAAAATACAACTTAAACTTTGGCATGTTGGTCATACTATGGGGGTATGCATAAACTGGTAGCAGGGCAAAGCTACACGGAGTGTGGTGGCTGATATGAACAGACTTGGGACCTGCTTTAGTAGATGTTGGTAATTTAAGCAGGCTTTCAAAATCTGCATAGAGCACCACAGGATGCTTCAACAGTGCTTTCAGTTTCCAAAATTTCATTACATCTAAATGCTTTGGCATTTTTATTGTTGCAACTGCATGTTTGGCACATCGCACCATGTGCTTTTGCAGCTCAAGATCAGGCGACTGTCGTCTCCCATAAAATATTGCAAGACAACAATCGCATATTTGGATTTTGCCCTCATGCTTTGTAATTTGCCTTGCAACAAGTTTTGGTAAATCATTTATAAGGCAATAGTGGTACACATTTTTATTTTTAATTAATAAAAGGCGAATAACCTTCTGCCTGTCTACTATTTTGCTAACTCGAAGAGTATATATGTTATTTGGAGAATCATATGTAAAAACATTTACAGCAATCTTCGAGTTGCATTGCCTCTCAAAACAATCGATGCTATCCAAAGTAACAGGGTATTCAATGCCAGCCATCATTGGTTCAAATTTTTTGAGGTATTCCGGTTTGTTATAGTTGTATAATTTATTCCGGTTATTGTTTGGAAGATGGTGAGCAGCAATAATACACCATAAAAAACATTGATTATCATTATTTTTGATATTGATCACTGCTTTTTTGTTTTGTATCCATAAGGGTAGCTTGACGTAACTATTTCCACGAAGAGGCTTGTACTTGGCCACCTTGACTTCTAGGTGACAAGATGAGAACTCGGGCAATAAACAAAGTTTCCACCCTGAGCCCCTCCCTTCGAATGCTTCGTGTTTTGCCAGCAACACCTCATACAAATTTTCGATGACAGTATTTAAGTTTACATCATCGGCAGCATGCAATGGGATCGGATGGCCAGAATAGTGATGGAAAGTATGTATTTCGTTATGGGTTTTGTTATAGGTTTCGTAAATACCGCTGAATATTAAAGACAGTTTGATCGAGAAGCTCAACAAAAATTCTCGCACCTTATTGATGACATCCTTTTTGATTTCTCTCAAGAAGGTGTTTAAATCACAACCTTCATCAGCATCGTACGAAATATCAAAACCCCTCTCTAGAGTGATTCGTGTCTCACTCCTTGGCTTTTTGTTCGGACTATGTGGTTGGGGGGCTTCCAGTTTACGCTTTCTCCCCAGTTGCCACTGGCTTGATCCCCCCCCACATATTTTATGATGCCTTGCCATATGCGATTTTGTAATAGCCATATTACAGTTCTTGCACTCCATTGTAGCCTCTGTAGTGGTCCGCTTCTCCTTACTTGGGTTGCATCTTTTCCGATGGTAGGATATATTTGATTTTGAAATTATTTTTCCACATGTCGAGCACGCAATTTTGGGGGCCATTGTATCCTTGTTTATTTATATACAATTTTTCACATAGCAATCCTAAAAAAAAGGGGGAGTAATCAAAAATTTCCATTTTATGTTTCTGTATAATTATATAATAAGGGTGGGTTTTATATAAATAGTAAATCTAGAAGATGCAAGAAGCATCTATCGGGTATTTTATATTTCAAACCAGGAAAAAATAATATCAAACAGAAAATATTAGGGGGAAAATTTGATAAAAATACATCAATTTTGATTGTTGCAAAAGAAAAAGCTTCACACATCGTATGAGTTCTCCAAAATAATAATAAAAATTTCTTCCAACATATACTCAGAAAAATTAGGTCTGTTTTTGCTACAGGCTTAATGCATTTTTGGCAGATGGTGTGTTGATGAGGGCCACTTTCACCTTCATGGCGTGGTGTTAAGCACAGGGGTAACCTTTACTCATATGTATATTTCAGTTCGGCAACATAACCAATAAATTACATTTAACTTTTTTCACCATTTCAAAATCTATATATAGCTCGCTTATATTTAGCACACTTATTGTTGCAAGTTGGCTATTTTGTTTATGTAGCACTCGGATTATAAATATATATAAAAAAACCACATCATCGTAATAACCATAGCCATGATTGATTTGGACATACAGTTTAAAATAAAATAATAAAAAAAAAAACTGCACTTTAATATGCACCGCGTACATATTTCCTAGCAACAACGACACACTGAAAAAAAAAAAAAAGTTAAGTTTGAGTTCGGGTTTTAAGTCCACTTTATGCACAGTAAGACTAATCGGGACTGGACCTACACTTTAAAATAAGATCCAAACCACTTATACCTCCACCGGGAATCGAACCCCCGGGACCCCTTAATTACAAGGTGATAACACTACTACTGCACCATGAAGAGGTCCTCAGAAGAAAAAAAAAAATAGTCCAGCAACCCTCATACGGAAAACAATAACAAAACTAGATTTTGTAAATTTGCAAGGAACATATTGTTCAAGCTAGTAACATTTACGTTTCCAGCATGTTCCAAATATAAAAACGAAAAAAAAAAAAAAAAGAGATGCGAAACATATCCACAATATACAAGAACTGCTAGGTTTATTTCAAGAAGTTTGTACCTCTCTCACAGAAGCTCCACTAAATTCATAAATCAAAGCCACATCATTCAGACTATATGAAACAGTATTACTCACCCACTAAAAAATCTTGCTAGTACTATTTCACTTTAAAAACTGATGCAAAACTGAACTCTACCACGTAGGACAATTAGTTATATTCCCAGCGCTAGGATAAAAAAGTATCGCGTCGCTAAAACATACGTGAACCAATAGAAATTCACAACAATTCGCCACAGAAAATAGTCCCTCTCGCTTCTTAGCCATTTTATTTTGAACGCACATCACATCATTCCTACCATGCTGTCAAATGACGTCACTATCTCCCAACAGTTGGCAAAGTTGACACGCAACTGTTTAGAGAGCAGTAAACCGAACACCACAATTTTCGAACATACTGAATTACACAACACTTTGAAATTCCGAGCTTATTGTTCCCAAAACCGGAGGTACTGAAAAAATTCTGGTGTCATGCATTTGTTCGAACTACACGGCACTTTGCAATTTCCCGCAACAAGTTAAAAGCTGGAAAATTCAAAGAGCATCCTGCTTATTTGTGTCTCCCCTCACAACACAAGCGAATGGTAGTGTAACAATAGTAGCGCCGCTATCGAGGTAGAACTCCAGATTTTTCCAGGGTCACAGCATTCAAAGCTTTGTCACACTAGCTGGGAACTCACAATGCCAGTTTCCAACTATTTTTTTTTTTTTTTACTTTCTATAGAGAACTTTGGAACTTCCCAGGGTCGATACATATCCAACAATATTGCAACATTATGAAGAATGCATAATTTTCAGAATTTTCCTTCTTCACCCAGTAACAAACGTCGCACACTTGCTTTTTGGTACCAAAACTAATCCCTACACTACAATGCGCATATATACAGTTAATAACTCTTACATATATTTTTCGAATATCGACATTTACATAGAAATAAATATGTTGATAGCAACATTGGCAACTGTATAAGATTGGTTTATTACTACAAACAGAGGCACTCGCAAAATTACAAGAAGAGAGAGAGGGGGGTATCAACACTTCACCACCGTGCCATTGCTAGAGATGAATAATAAGCAAACCGTCGAGTTTAGCCAAAAAAGTTCATAGGCATGGTTATTTTATATACCAGGCATATATAAAATTACTTTTTGGTTCTCGTGAATCTTTTCAGAGGTGCAAGAGCCTATATACGCCTCCTCCCAATGCAATAGATTATGAGCAAATATTGCTATACTAGGCTATACTGCACAGGGGAGAGGGGGGTGAAATATAGGTTAAGTTAGGTTCTCCCCGAGAGTAATTTGTAAATATGGGGTAGGGGCAGGAGGGCAAAGAGCCCTCGTACTTGTAGGGCCACAGGTATAAGTTAAGTTAGGTCCTTCAAGAGAGTAACTTGTATTTTTAAGAGGAGAGCAAAAAAAAAGCACCCCGTACTTGGGAGTGAAGAAATTTTTTCTCGCCTCATACTTGGGGCGAGGTGGCCTTATATTTGGGGCGCGAGTCCAAAATAAGTCAATTTCATGTATTTTTTACCTATATTATAGCATTTTCTAAGCATATTCATAGAAAAATTAGGTTAAGTTAGGCCCTTCTCGAGAGTGAGGTGAGCTCATACTTGGGGCGAGGTGGCCTCATACTTGGGGCGAGGTGGACTCATACTTGGGGCGAGGTGGACTCATACTTGGGGCGCGAGTCCAAAATAAGCCAATTTCATGCATTTTTTACCTATATTATAGCATTTTCTAAGCATATTCATAGAAAAATTAGGTTAAGTTAGGCCCTTCTCGAGAGTGAGGTGAGCTCATACTTGGGGCGAGGTGGCCTCATACTTGGGGCGAGGTGGACTCATACTTGGGGCGAGGGAATTTTTTTTGTCGTAGCAGATTACGCTGAGGGCCCAAAAGTTGGTGCCTTACAGGGAAATACCATAGGTTAAGTTAGCCTCTTCTCGAAAGTGGGAAAAAACATAGTGTTGCAGTGTTGCCAACCTCGCCATTTTTATGTTGTTAAAAGAGAACAGCTAGATCCAGCTCCGCCCCTTTCTACCTACTATCAATTGTAGTACTCTACTGTGTCTCTCAGAAATCTACTCAAAATCAATGATTTCCTACTGAACACTTTCAGTAGGCCTAATGTGTAATTACAGTTGAGGAACTACAAGTGAAATATTCTCTTCAGTACTACATGTAATATTGCATGTAGTGTGTTTGAATTTCAATTTGAATTCAAAATTTTGGGTGCGTCAGCACTTAGGCTTTTTTGCACCTGTCACTTTATACGGGGTCCAGCCCCTTATCAGAACTAAAATAACATAACTGTAACGTCGTGTTGTAACTAAAATATTAAAATATTCTGAATTCGGTTAAAAGCTGAGGCTGTAAAGAGGCACTCAGCACCCACAAGGACCAAATACAGGACAACACAGAAAATTATACTGGCCATGGGGCCAGTGGCCAGAACCTCGTTTGTCTGCAAACTGAACTCCAGGGTGTACTACGTGGAAGCAACAATTGGGTGTACATACTTCGTGGAAGGTCATCCCTTACACCCTTGTAGTGTGTTTAGTTCAGCATGTTAGCTGTAAATATAACTTTTTATTCCTCCTCACTAACAATTTGTTTTTATATCTATTTAAAAATTAAACCAACCTAACTTCCAAGTAGTACACCCTGAACTGCATTTTCAGACTAACGAGGCTCTGGTGACTGGACCTACTGTTAGTATAATCTTTGTAGGACTGCGTGTGTGTTGTCCTTGTTTGTGCTGACTGTCTGTCGCTTTACAGGCTCAGCTTTTAACCCAGGTAAGGATATTTTAGTTTTCAGACACGCTTTTATTTTTGTCATGATAAGGGGCTGGACCCCGTATAGCGTGACGGGTGTAAAATACCCTAAGTTTTCAGGCACACAAATTGTAAATCAAATTTAAAAAATCTTAACATAGATGTTTCAAAACACCTATTGATCTACTGAAAACAGTAGACAAAAGTTTCATTGGAGTAAGTAGAAAAGAGTCATGAAATAATACCCAAAGAAGTCAACCATTATGAATTAATGTTACATACGTTTTTTTATTTCACTTTCCAAAACCGAGCTCAAAATAATACATGGCATGCGATTTACTAGACAGTCTGCTTTTCTGTGATTGATTCGTCGTGCCCAGTCGGGGATTTCAAGGTAAAAGGGGAAGGGGAAGAAATCCACCACAGTACCATGACGTATGAAGTAACATGTTCACAGGCATCCAATACAACTGATAAGGGTTCACCTGACCTTGGAAGTGTGGGAAACACGTTTCACGCTGGTTTCCAGAATGCTGTGGCTAAATCTGGAACTAACGGTGGAATAAGAAATAGTTTCTAACATTTAACAATGACATTTCGCATTTACAAAATATGAGATATGTAGACTTTGATTTATTTATTATAGTAGACGGTAGAGAATTATTTGCCACTGGTGGCGAAGCGTCCTATGAGGCCAGGAGGCCGGGCCTACCCACGCCATTGCTCTTTTAAAGGTGTATTTACTTATTTCGTCAAAACACATGTAATGCAATGGAAAAGTTTGGAATTTTCATTTATGATAATTACAAGAAAATTCTAACCCTGTCCAGTATACGAACTTTCCACGGAGTGAGGCACATTTGCTGGGGCCTCTTCTCTTCACATTCCGTCCTACGGTCTTATTTGCGGGAAGTCTAATCTTACGAGTAATGTTACGTATGCTTATAACGTGCTCCTGAGGCCGGCCTCGCGGTGTTGCCCACTAGGACGAACAGAATATCAGCAACACTGCATTTCCGCCAGGGTTGGAAATTTGTGGTGTACCAGCATTTTTTATAAACATTAGCCTGTGTTCGTGCAGAGAGACTTCTATTTCATTGTACATTCTCCATATTTTGTACGAAACTTAGGTTTTCCTTCCTTTCATCGACAAGTGTAAGTGAAATTGAAAATTACGGAGTACTGTAGTTCTGACTTCGTTTTCTGGTCAGAGTGCTCATGGTCTTGTCGATTCACCCAACACCGTAGTGTAAACAGAAAGTCTAAAGAACTTATATTTGTAAAGTAAGTCTTCAAACCAAATTACGTAAATTAAAATGATAGTTACGGCTTATATTTACAAAGTAGTTTTACTTTCACTGGAAATAGAATAATTTACTTTTATCGTGAACGGGGATTTCCCCGCTCGTTCCCTCTCTGTGAAAACTTGCCTCCTGCTCAGGACGCTACAAGGGAGCGTGGCTCGGAGCGCGAGTTTCGTGATGGTAGAGCTTTGTTTGTGATTCGTGTCTTGTGCAGCGATCAAATTTATGCAAGAAGTGCCGGACTGAAATGCAAGAACAATCGAGTTCTTAATTGAGTGAAGATGTAATCATCGGTAAGGTAGGACCCACTTTTGGTCTTTCACGTTTCCTTCTTATAACAATCATTTCTAAAATGTTTTCAACTATATTTTCCTTTGCAAGTAGCAGTGGCAAGTGACAGCAAAATATTAAAAAAAAATATATATTAAAAGTTGTTGAAACGTTATTTAATGCGTTAACACTGTCGTCGAATATATATTACAAGCAGACATTTTTTTATGCAGCCGACACAAGCGAAGAGGTAGGCAGTTTCGTTACCCTGAAGGGATAACAAGAGAAGAGGGCGGGGAATTAGAGTACAATGCAAGGGAAGACTTTTTTTGGGGGGTTTAGGACAAAGAGTGTTATGGGGTTATTGGGCGGGCCATGTCTGTTTCAGGTCTGGCGGAACAGGCCAGTGTTGTCACATTGGATTGGCAGAAAAGAGCTACATTGCGCCTAAAAATTGGGATTCTATTCTCTCAAGCAACTACATTTATTATAACCTGTTTATATGTTACATAGTAACCTGTGGTGTTGCCGGGTCCCAAACAAAGATCCTATGTTCTATTATCACGTAAAGGTGTCTGCTAACACAAGGGGTAGAACAAACGAGGATGCGAAGTATACACACTGAATGAGAGAGGTCACCTTTGCTTATGTTTTTTCTTGAAAGCCCCGTAGTCGTCATCCTAACACGTTACGAAGTCAGGTGACCTAATTGTGGTCATGTCAATGTTTCCTGATCATCTTTAATTCATTCTCCATACATTCACATCGTCACGATTATCATAGAGCAGAACAAATGAGACGAAAATATTCAAAATTTAAATTTTGTTTACTTGCCCATACAGGTGTCAGAAATTCATTTATCTAGAACGCCAAGACTGGAATTAACTACAACCATTCCTTTAGTTAGACAACAGATAACAATAGTGTTTTCCTCGGTGCGAGGAAGTTTTGCAAAAAAAAGTAAGTTGGCAGCAATAGAACATACTAAACTGACAGTCGCTGAAAGTGCGGAATTCTGTCGTCTGCTCACGGCACAAACGTCAGACTGACCCGAAAATTATGGGGTTCTTCTAGCCCTTTTCACCTCAATTGCAAAATAAATAAATAAATTTAGAAAAAAGTGATGAAGAATTGACAACAGGGCTCGAGCACTATTCGTTGGATTTTCGCGATGTCTCATGATTGGTAGTTCTTTCTGGAGGTGTGTGCATAAATCAGGGGTTGAAAAAATACAAACAAATAAAAAACAGAAGTGAACAAAAATCTAGATCGATGACATCTGGTGGGTGGGAGGAGAACGTCTAAGACATAATTATCGTACTGATGGCCGGTAACAACACTGTTGAAAAGAGTGACAGCCACGCCACTGGCAAGTAAAGAAGCGGTCTGGAGAGACATTGAACCACTCTCCATGACATAGCCCCCCCCCCCCCTGCCTTTCTTTTTACAGATTTAAGCAACATGGAAATTATCGCACTTCTGTGCCTACCCTGCTAGGAACTCTACGTTTCGCCACTGCTTACCACGAAAGTCAAGTTCTAAATTGCAGACATCAAAATCTACTCCAGGTTGTAAAATACATTTGTGATAGACAGCAGATAGGTTAATAAGGTTTACAAGGTTGCTAATGACTCTTAAGACAACGTTCAACGAAGGTTCTTGAGTGAGAAAATGGGATATTGTTAAAAATAGCGGCCTAGTTGAGTGAAGATCGAAGGTTCGAATCTCTTATAGAACCGGCTATTTTTTTACACTAATTTTTGGTGCGTAATATATTTAACGTATTGTCGACATTTATAAGAAACAAAATATGAAAACTCTCCTCCTCTGTAACGGTGCGGTCTAAGACTGTGCTTTGGATTTCGATTGCAGCGGGACGGCATGGATTCGAGTCGTCCTGGGTTCTCGGCCTGTTATCTGTATAGGACCAGTGGCAACCCACCATCGTGAGGAAATTGGGGAGCTACGAGTGACTGGTGTAACCTGGTTTCAGATATCTTCTATAACGGCTGAGAGTTCGACGTGCTGACCAACGTCACCTAGTTGCCAGTTGAAGATAACTCTAGGTAGGATTGTGGAAGGGAGACTGACAGTCGGGAGATAGCCCATGGCCCTTCGAGGTTTTAAAATATGAAAACTGTTCCTTCCGTAAATCTAATTTCTCGTCATTGTCACGTGAGATTTCTTTTCAGTATGACTCCTGCAATACTAATTAGTTCCTAAGTAGGATAATGAGATGGACAGAGAGATATTAAATTATGAGTTCACTGTTTAAAAAATTAGCATTAACACATTTTTATATTCACATACCTCTTTACAAATTCCTGAGCACGTCACTACAAATGAACCAATCTAGTGCACACTAGAGCCTTGGCTTATTGATATGGGGTATCCTACAATTACAGTCAAACCACAACCCCAATTCTCGAAGCTGTAGCCTCTCCATGTAAAACGATTGCGTCGTAAATATAGTAGATTTTGCTTAAATGTTTTGTGACATTCATACCACCTTGATTTCATTTGCTACAAAGGAGCGTTTGGGTGTGTTGTTTATAAAGAGGCGGGTGGGGATTATATTTCTAATGCATATTGAACGAATTGGTCTTAACTCATAATCATGCCGTAAGAAGGAACGAACTCGTGGGGTAGTGGTTATTGCACTGGGTTGTCACTCTAATGGTCGTAGGTTCAAATCCGCACGGTGGCAAAAACTTTTCGTAAGCTTTATTCGTTCCCATTGTTACTATTTGAATTAGTCTTCTTTGAAACTAACAACGAAAGATTATACAATTAACTCTCTCTCTTTCAAAATGGTAATATAAGGACAGGTTTCTTATTATAAGAATTGGAAATTTTAGTGGTCTCAACGCATCTAAAATCCAAAATAGATCGACGCTATTTTCTACTGAATTCTAAATCCACGTTATACACAGATAGGCTAATGGGGCCTGGACCTACAGTTTAAAGTGAGATACGAACCACTATGTGTCTCCACTTGTTATCCTGCACTGAACGTAAAACAAACAGCTCCCTGCCCCCATTTTTAAAACAAATTTACATTAAATATGGTATTTATAAGATAATCATCATTGATTTGATTGTTTTTATTACTGAACGTCAAATAAAACATTTTCCACAATCACCTCTTCGTCCCATCTCTCCCAATATCTTTCTGTCCCTGTCTTTTCCCCCCTTCCCCACCCCCACACACATGTATCAAAATAAATATTTTCTTAGGTTTGTATGTGTATAAATATAACATTAAATACCCCCAAAAATACTATTTATTTTCTACTTTCCGTCACCCCTCTCCCACTCCCACAACCCCTCATTATTATTGGCGTTCGCCAGACCAAGTGGTAATGTATCGACGTCTTGTAATCGGTGTGTCCTTTTCCGAGTTCCAGTCAGGTCGCATAATGTTTCAGATTCCAATTTAAATGTATCCCGAGTCGTGATTAGCCTATGTGTGCAAAAAGTGATGTTAAAACGAACTCTTGACCTCAATAATACAAGTTGTGTATTTTCTTTCAGCTGTGGTTCCCTCTTTTCGCGAGAAATAACGAATTAACCTAATCATTAACTCAACAAATAAAAATGCATCTCTAAATTAATTAATGAAAAGTGTTATTACACCCAAACCACTATTTTATCGTAAATGTAAATGAAATGCCATCTCACGTAGTGAAAACAATGTGAAAATTGTTCTAATGAGTGATATATGATTGTCAAACACATGCATGAATACATTATATTAAGCTCATGAACTATAATTGGGATAATTCAATACTAATTTGAAACGATTAAAAGCATTAAAACGACAAAGTAAACTTTTGCGCAATCTTTCTGCCGATTCGCATTATTGAAACAATATTTAACCAATGGGGACGTTATCTTATATTTGGAAATGCTGCATTGGTTGAACTTCTTGTGGACAAGACCGTGAGTCACGCCTCCTGCTCCTCAGAATCGAACTTCACTCTGATTGGATCATCGTATATTTCACAACACTTCTTGTTTCAGAGCTACCAACATAATTTCGTAAGACGTTGGACTTAGAAAAAATCCATGCGACAGATTTTTTGAACATGACTGTACTACCTTTTTTGAGTAATCTTGGAGAATGGCTGCCAGTGGTGTATACAAAAAACTGAACAACTATTCTGAAAACAGAATAGTACAAATCCACTAGATAGCAGATCAAAAATTCTGACCCATAAGGTTCTCTATTGAGACCAAAATATGTAACATGGCCTTTAGCCTTGCCAGGCCAAACTATAAAACATGGAAGATGAGAGGGATATAATCATACATGTTGGTGGCATTGTTATATGCATAGAAGCATAGAGAAGATAATTGCAACAAAAAGCCCAAAGATAGTGCATGTAAGGCAATACTGCAGATTATACCACACAAAACAAAACTCTTACTTTTAAAAAGGCACATGTATTTGCAATATGTCTTGTAATCAATAGTCCTTGGGTTCGTGAAGGAGCCAATTGCAGCTGTTCTGATCCCACTTGAAACTACAGGTCCAGTTCCAATTAGCCTATCTGTGCATTAAGTAAACTTAAACATTACCAAAACTTTCAAAGTGATGTCTTAAAGAAAACAACTTTGTATCATTTCAGGCACTGAAAGATTGCAGAAAATATAAGATAGTTGTAGCAAAACTAGTGAAGGTACCAAAGTGTGTTATTTATGACACAACACTAACAACAGATGTTGAATAAATACCAAATTGGAAGTGGGACCTGCATAGAATACCATGAGTAAGTATTGAATATTGCTCCTAAGCTATAGTGAAAATATTGGTGCAAGTAGCTTCTAGATCATCATATTGTACTGATCAACATCATTTTTATGAAAAAAAATAAGAATTGATGTAATTGATGAATAAGTGCATAAGTGCAAAAAATATATAACATGTGTATGTTATAGTCTTGTTCCAATTCATTTGCATGAGACTGTATGATTGAAGATTTCAAATACAAACATTTTCTGTATCAAGACTTTTGGATAACAAGTGAATAGGTTGATTTTAACTGTGAATGGTGTATTTCATATGTATGTGATTCCTAAGAATGTTGGCAATCTATATTGTTTCAAGTGATTCATATCATCTTACTGTCTTTATCAAGAAAACGTAACTAGCACAGAATCAGTAATTTCTACGATGAAGTTTTTAAAATTGTATTTGCATCATATGAAGATGTGGCCGTATGGACATTGATTACATAAAAAACTGTGCTTCAAGCAATGAATTACATAAGACCAGATTTATTTTTGTCCTATTGTTTCCTGTTTGTTGCATAATAGGAAGAAATGTCATTGCAGGTAAAACTCAATATTGAACAACAGAAGACACTACCATTGCATTTATAAACCGAAATTGGTCATTGTTTTGTAACAACGAATTTTAGTTTTCAAATTGAAGAAATAAGCAAAAATTTATTTAGACTTTTTATTTATTCTAATGATTTTAATTTAATGTGCATTTTATTATCACTTTTCATAGAAGCACCACAAGAACAGGACAACGACTTGATTTAGTATCATTTTATTCATCTAGCAGCATGCCAGAAAGTTCAATTAAATCTTAATAAGTTTGCACAATTTGTGTTGAAAAATTTTCTGTATTTAAGGAAAATAAAATTTACCTAATGTTGATTTATGAAATGTTACATTGGTGAAATGTAAATCCTTATATAAATATAGTAATATATTGTAAGTACAAAAAATGTGTTTTTTCAATTGCTTTACTACTCCTAAGGAGCACTCAGAGATTTGGTTTGATTGATTGATTTATTTGTTTTACTTCACTTTTGGTAATTGTGAAGATGATGATGAGCAATGATGTGATGAAATTGATGAACAGACACTCACAAAGAATACCCATGCCCAGGCTGGGATTGAAACCTGAGACCCCTGGCATCATAGTATTGTGCTATTGTGCTATCTGTTAAAAAACGTAACAACTGATGAAGTTTTATAGTGCCTAAAAAAACTATTTTGCATGTTAGAACCTATTTTAGGTTTATGCACATAAACAAGCCTTTTTTTAGGTTTTTATATATATTTTTAAAGGTTTTACACGATTTTTATGTCGCACAGAAGCATTTGCTTTGTTTGGTTACGAAACAATTCAATGACGAACGTGTTTGAAACTTACTTTCTGTCGATTTCCCTTCCTCCAATTCCATGGTGATTTTTGAAAGCTCTAAACAAAGCAAAATGTCTCGTGTCACTGATAGCTGTACAGTCCAATGTGCAAACTTCTGATCTGTGTGGTCTTGCTCACTTTCACGTCACTTCAGTTCTTTGTGGCATTCACTCCTTGCAAACTAACTATTGTAAAACGTTTTGTTGGTAAGAACAGCAAGACAATCCAGATGTGAATTATCGGGGACATTTATGTGGGGAAGAAGCTGGAAAAATTCCAACCAATTCCAGGAATCAAACCTGGATCTCCTGCATGGTTGTCAGACGCTCTACCGCCCAGGCCACCACAGCTCCTTGGATGAGTTCCATACTTTGATTATTTCAATTTATTTTAATATATTTTCTTGTTTTTATGGATTTTCTTCACTTAAAATGTCTCACCTCGTTGACCAGACAATTATTTCGTAACAAAGAAACAAAAAAATGCTCCCAGAATTTGATAAAAATCGAATGACTAGAAAGATTTCTACTACTTAATAGTAGTAGTGGTATTAGTAGTATTATTATTAGTAATTCAATCAATTAATTAATCATAAGTATTATTATTAATTAAAGTATAATAAAATAATGGTAATGTGAATTTGGAGAAAGTTTTAGAAATAACCCCCCCCCCCGATCAAATCCTGCATACGCTACTGTGTAAAACAAGTATATTATAACTTCCAGAGCAAAAATGTGTGCTCCATATCTTGGAGATGAATTATGCCCTAACAGTAGGCTATAGTAGTATTTTCTACTATAATTCAGCCACTCAGTAGAGGGTTCTCCCACTAGGCTGACAAAGCAAATCTGGTAACAGTCAATGGCTGAACACATGAACAGCCTTGATCATTGCCAATACATAGGTTGGTTCTGACTGGCAAGAACCTATTGTAACAAGAATGCCTTTTCTGGAATTACAATTATTTTCGTCATAATATTTTCTTCGCAAATTTTAAACTAACAATATGTTTAGAACAGTCTGGTTTACAAGCCAATTTCTGCAATATAAGAGGTGATATGGTATAAAAAGATACGCGAAGTTTTTAAATTTCCTGCAGTAAATGACAGTTTTCTTCAGTTAATAGATATATACAAAGGGCAATCAAAAAGTTTTGCACAATCCACTGTAACTTTTTTATTATTTACACTAGGGCAAGGATGTATCATGTGAACATACATTGGTCCTTTATGTAAAAGTTGATTATACAAATTTCGTTTCTGTAATTACCGGCAAGCACAATGGACAATGAAGTAGACAACGGTCCGTGATACAGAATTCCTTTACAAGACCGGAGATGACTCAGTCACAACAATTCGAAGAAAGCTGCTTCCTGTGTATGGCGATCAGTCTTTGGATGAAACATGGTTATTCCATATGGATCCAGAGAGCAAGACTCAGTCGATGGGATGACGTCATCATGGTTCTCACTGGAAGAAAGAACCCAGACTCACCAGATCAGCTGAAAAAATAATGGAAACCTTTTCTTGGGATCAACATGGAACGTGAGCCAAGGAGTAGTATTGCTTGTCATTGAACAAACTGAGATGTGAACTCAGGACCAAGAGACCGGAGCTCCAGGATAAGGACATCAAAAAGCACCACGATAATGCGAGGCCTCACCCAGCCACGATGACGCTGTAGAAAATCAGAATGATGGGATGGGAAGTGGTCCCTCAACCCCCTACAGTCTAGACTTGGCCCCTTATTAATTTTTTTTATTTGGTCGTCTGAAGGCTCACCTGCGTGGGAAGACATTTGACCTCATCGCCTGTGTGGAACAATGGTGTGCAAGTCAGCCCCTTGAGTTTTACCAAAGTGTCTTCTTTGGAAAGGACACTGGCGCACAGTGGGGTGCCCAGGATTTTCGAAAGGGAGGGGTTATGTACACTCTTTTTTGGTAGTCGTCCCTATTTTGCCAGCTTTCCTACATTTGACGTTCTTTTTTTTTAGGAATACTGGGCCAAAGGAGGGGGGGTTATAACCCCCACCAACCCCCCCTTGGGCACGCCACTGCTGGCGCAGATGTGTCTCAGCAAACGGGAGCTACATTGAGTGACATCGTTACGTACTCAAAGGACCAAAGTATGTTCACATGAAACCTCATTGACCTAGTGTAAATAATAAAAAAGTTACAGTGGATTGTGCAAAACTTTTTTACTGCCCTTTGTATATTGCAAATTTATATATTTATCCTACTTTAATGTCACTTTTCCATCACTTTGATTAACCTCAACGATGAGAACGCATGGTTAATTTAGTATGTATGTTCTACTCTAATGAAGGGCCTTCCCGATGGCGCAGTGGTAGCATCGTTGCCTTGTAATCAAGGGGTCCCGGGTTCGATACTCAGTAGGGCACATAGTGGTTCGGATCCCACTTTAAACTGTAGGTCCAGTCCCGATTAGCCTTACTGTGCATAAAGTGGACTTAAAACACTAAATCAATCAATTCTACTCTAATGTCACATTTCTTCCCGCTTTTGGCTAATCGCGACAATGAAGATGAATGACTACAAGCAGTATTCGAAGTCGGGGTGCAGGAGAACCCCCTCCCCCCTCCACCAACCAACACAATCTAAGTATCACCCAACCTGCCCACGATACGAGATGAAACTTTTGGTCTGTCCTGTGTAATTTCGAAAACATTCGCTTGTCCCGTCTCCTATTATGAGATGAAACGGGAAATGTCTCTTCTCGTGAGCAACACTAATGTTAACAACATAAGCATCCCCTAGCTGTCCTTAAAGTCTCTAGAGAACATCCCCCAACGTAACAATTTCCACTTCAATGAAAGGACATTCACAACAGTCATGGCCAGGTAGGAACGTCGGAACTTATTTCAATTTTTACAATCTATTTTCCTACATACATACATATTATATATATATGGACGGGTTAAAGTTAAAGTGGTGTAAGTCACTTTGTAAAAATAAAGACTTAGAAACACAAACCAGTTCGAGATAAGTCAATCTGTTAACAGAAAACGTGAAGTAAGTCATATATACAGCGTGCTTCAAAATGGTTTGAATGATAAGAAACCGTTCCAGGAGCGATGAAACTTTATCAACAATTAAAGTTCTATGTAAATACTTTCAACCATATCCTCGAGTTTTGTTTGCAATGGTCATAGTAGTTCCAAATTTCTCTACTAGGTGGCAGGGTGAAATGAGGAAATTAATCACAACAAGAAACTACTATAAGATATGCCTATTTTTATGAGCAGCTGTAATATACGAACATAAAGGCTTATTAGAATTGGGTCAAAAGTGTTAGATGTGCTTCAAAGATTGATTCTCTTTCACAAAATCGTAATTGGCCACTATGACGGTACATGTAGAACTAGGACTGCAAGCAATAAAATTGGCCAACCATGCTGATATTCGCACCATATTGCAATGAATATCTGATTGGATTTGTATTAAGGTCCACCACATGCACAGAGGCTAATCGTGACGAAAACTACAGCTTCTAGAGTCGTTTTCACGTTCAGAAGACACAACGGCGCTTATGGAGAAACCGCACAGTGTTGCCGATACAGCGCTAGCTCATGTCGCCGGGAAATGATGACCTTCCTTCACAATGAAGGTGTTACATATTTTGTATATATAATGATAATTATATGTAATTATTAATATTAATATTATACTGTGAACGTTACAGTTACCCTTTTTACTATGATCCATTGCGATCACTACACACGCGAGTGTAATGCACGAATATGACACTTCAGAAATCACTTAAAAAAGTAAAAATCACTGAGAGCTCACACAACTGAAAACCCTTTTTCTTGAGAGGGAAAAAGTCTAAACAGACCAAAGTAGATCTCTCACTCAAGTAAGGGAAACCTGGCACATGGGTTAAATTCAAGTTGCAAAAAAAAAAAAAAAAAAAAAAAGTAAAGTGCTCCCCTGTGCATAGCACCACGCCATGAAGGCGTATAGGGGGTGTGGGGGGTAACACCCCACACTTTCTTGATCCGGTCGTGAGTGGGGGTGATGTGATCAGCATCACGCCCCTGACCGCCTTTACCCCCAAGGGTTTCCCCCAGGTACCCATGTTATTCGACGCTGGGTGGGCGCCGGGGCCGCTTCCTACGTTAGAAAAGTTCCCGGATTTGAACCGGCCGGGGATCGAACCCGGGACCTTTAGCATGGTAGTCAGACGCGTTACCGACTGAGCTACCGCGGCCCACACCCAAACAACCAAACAAAAATGAGTTATGGCCCACGTGAACTGATAAGACGTGAATGACTCAAGCAAGGCATGTCATATTTCTATCTTGAAGCCCCATATTTTGTCACGTGTTGGAAAGCCTTTCAAAGGTTAATATGGTGTCTATGAATTTATGTGTACGTTGGAAACTGAAAGGTGATCTTCATTTCAGTATTAATGTCGACAGTAATGTAAACGAAAACAACGTGTATTTGCGACAGCACTAATGTTGCTCACAACAGCAGCATTGGAAATAATTGTCAATTATTAAATTTAAGTAATTTCAATTCTATTATAACAAACTGCATGAAGTTCATATTTTTACTGAATGGAAATAAAATAACAACTCGAAAACTTGATGGTGATAGCCAGAATGCTGCGGTGAGTCGGCTCAAGATGGCCAGACAACGTCTCCTTACTTCGCGCGCGGTTCGGGTTAAAAAGAAACTCCAAATGCATGGAAGTAATATTTCTGGGAACCTTTGAGTGGTTATAAAAAAAAAATCATTATTTTCTCCACAACTTTGTCGCTGGAAGTTTTTACTTGGAATTACAGAACAAAAAATGGCCAGCGACGACATTTTCTACTGCACGAATATAAAAAATCTCAACATACTTTATTTGAATATTTTTTAATGCGAATATGCTTTAAAGTATTGATAAATTCTGAGTACCACCATCACCTATGACAATTAAAAATCAGTGTCAATTTTTTTAATAATGAATGCTTCAATTTTACGGCATGTTTCAACGTTAGGAATGAAAACAATGTAAAAATTGTGTTTTCACGGAAAATTTGCGTTTTAATTTATCTAAAATGATGTATCAAGTTACCAGTTTTTTGTGTTCACCATCGTATTCTCTACAAAATTTCCTGCAAAACTGCAGGTACGATTTTACTTAAGCTAAATTTGTAAATCCAGAAATTTCACAACAGCGCGCTCGTATTTCCCATAAGAAAAGCATTGCCCATAAGAGCCCATTGTGTCTTCTGAACGTGAAAACGACTCTAGTAGAATCCGAACCAATTAATGAAATGTTACCTTCATTGAGGATGAGCATCGAACCCATGACACCTTGATATGAGAGTAGCAGTTTTATCGCTAAACTATCGGGGCTGGGAGCATAATTTTAATCCTTCCAATTCTTAGCATTTTATAATTAGGTAGTTTGTGTACTCCTTGATTTTTTATCATCGTATTTCTCCATCAAATATTTGCAGCGATAAGGATAGATATAATGATGAAACCAATGAGAACATCGTGAACACTCATGCTATTGTCTGTACTCGAATGAGGAACTAATCAACAGAAAAGAAACATAATGCTTCTTTAGATTTTGAATGTCATCCTACTTTTAACAAAATCATTTTTCTCAGTTGTTAGATCTATTCCGAAATATAGCGATACGATTTACAGAGGCTAATAATTGTACACCTGTAGCTTTATATGCCAACCATCAAGATCAATCTTATAGACAACAGGCCCAGTCGTCGTCGCCTTGTAATCAAGGGGTCCCGGGTTCGATACCCAGTGGAGGCACAAGTGGTTCGGATCCCACTTTAAACGGTACGTCCAGGCCCGATTAGCCTTACTGTGCATAAAGTGGACTTAAAACATCAAATCAATCAAGAACAGGCCCAGATGAATACCCATCTAACAGGCAGGCAGCAGATTTCGTAGCAAGTTTGGTGACTCATGATTGGCCAATTACTTAGTATCAAATGATCAGTGACCACTGTTATCCAGGCATATCTGCAGCTGCCCCCTGATTTGAGAATTATTCATTGCAATAAAGTAACCTTGCGATCTAACCGAACTACAAATTGTAGTTGAACATTTTCCCAGTGGAAGTTTTATCATGGAAAATGTAAACTTCTACTTAATTTTTCGTTCGAAATGTGTCTACCATACTACAAAAATCTATGGGGCTACAGGGTGGGGGACTGAGGCCTAGCCCTAGCCCCCTGTAGCACCGTCCCTGTGTGACACACTCATGCAATAATTGGTTATTTTTTATTAATGATAGTAATTTTTGTAATTATTATAATTAATATATAACTGCACATAATCAGCAAAGGAAGCAGTGATTCAATAATAAAATGTTTTCTTGAATTTTAGTGATAAAAAAAGTATGGGCTTATAAGCTGCCTCCCGGTATATAACTTTCCCATATGCCATGGGTAAGCTAGGGATAAAACTAAGCACGTAGTCCTCATGAGCACATCCGACCATGAAATAGACTTAAAACAAGCTTTTACATGTTTGTGTCTCAATTTAAATGTTGATGTCATAAAATATGAAACAAATGTTAATATCAAAATATTCGATGTTTCGGGACAATTAAAAATCTTTACTGTTCACAACACATATGCAGAAGTATACGTATTACGTGAATTAGTCTATATATCCTGTTTAACAGAGCTTTGAGATGGAAGCGATACGTGGCTCTTTGAAACGAACCCTTAGAAGTAAATGCAACCTTTCGAACCGAAGCAACATAAGCTGCGAGTGTCACTTGTCACTTGTACAAATACACGTTGTCGCAATCATCTGATATTGTGTTTTTCTTTCCCTCCTCCTGGTGGAGTAGTGTGTCTCTCGTATGCCACATGACATGATTAGTTCATTCCTTGTGTGTAACTAGGGTATGCAACCATGCTCAACTTTTCGGATTTTGTGTTCCGTGCTCATGTTTTGATGTTTGAGGTCGGGATGTGTTGTCTTTAATGCATTTCTCATTGTCACGGTTCTTCTTGCTGCGTTACATACCCTTTCCATGCATTGTTCTTGCTGGGAATCCCCAATTCCTTTGAGGACTCCATTGCGCATGCGTGCAGTGAACCTTTCATAGTGACTTCTTCCGGACTGAGCACATACGATTCCTTGATGATTCCCTTGGAACCGACTCTCTATCTGTGATAGTATTCGTCCCAGTTAGGTGTGACGTTCACTTTGTCACCTTTTGTGAGGAGGCTCCTATCTCGGAAACGAAGCCTCAGTCGTAAAAATGGAACTCACACTTTTTTCTTGTTTTCGTGTGAGGAATCACCTCCCAAGCGTTGTAAACGACCTTTAGAAACACCCTGAATAAAAAATCTTACCAAAGAAATCAATCTTCTAATCTGTTATTTAACAAATGACAAAGAACATCTACAGTTTGAAGCACAGAATTTTACTCCTTTTCTAATTCTTGGATATTAGAATGTAATATCCCCACAAATGCAAATGTAACAAGTAAGATTTGCTTTAACTTATGTCCAAAAACAGAATTAGAATTTTAGGTACTTTAGATTGGGTAGAGAAATATGATTTTAATGCCACAAACATTTCTAGCACTCTTTCAACAGCAGGGGAAAGTGACAGCCACCTTACCCCTTATCTTATATTCGTTTCTTCCATCCTTTAAAAGCTGGATATTGCCGGCCCCCGTGGCGGAGTGGTTAGCACACCATGCCACAATGCCAGTGGTCACGGATTTGAATCCCGGCCTAGGCATGAGTGTTCTTTGTGAATGTCCATTCATCAAAATCATCCTATCATCGCTCATACTCATCTTGGCGATTAGCCAAAAGTGGCAGAAAATGAAGTAAATAATCCAAATCAATCAATCGAAAAGAAACTACAGACTACATGCATTCCAGCAGTCTCAAAGGGCGAAGCAACGAGTTAGAATAATACTAATGACTGAGTAATGACTCAGTCGGGAAAGTGATCGTGTTCAGCTCCCAGATTCTAGGTGAGCATTGCTTGAATACTTAACGCACCCCAGTAGTATTGGAATTAGATAAAGTCGGTCGCTATTTAATATTCGCAATTAATTTGTATGTGCTTATAACTAATTTGCACGGGTTTTAATTAATTTGCACGTAGTTAGAATTCATTTGCATGTACTTAGAATACTTTACATTTATGTATTTGCATGTTTATAACTTTTATGAATATATAATTATTTATTTTATGAAAAATATGTATATAGAAGGTAATTAGAGGTACTAAACGCTATGCATATGTTTTTATATTCATTACTGCAAAGTATGTAACGTATAAATCGATAATATTAATGTTTATAGTATTGAAAATAAGAGTTTACGGTTTATGAACCGCTATGAAAGGTGGTAATGGTACGAAAGAAGACAGTCCCGGTACTCGAACCCACGATATGTAACGGTAATAAATGGTTAGGCCTATAGTGTACTACGTATGTAATAATTAGTGTTGCCCACGAGACGAGACTTTGCCCTGTCTCGTCTCGTGGAAATGCTGTGAAATGCTGTCTCGTCTCGAAAATATTCGTTTGTCAAAGGGACACATGATCAATCTCGTCTCGTCTCGAATTTTTAAAAGCCTGTCCCGTCTCGTCCCGTGGGCAACACTAGTAATAATGTATGTTATTATGGTATGAAAGACGGTGGTTTCACACGCTAGACAGAATACTGTCTCAGAATCTCGACTCGGCGGTGAAGGTAGACGAGAAAGGAATTTGGGGAGTGTGCGTTCAAGGTCAAATGACGTCAGAACGCCAGAACAAAGAAAGAACGCGAGAACCTGATTCACCAATCAGAGAACGCGTCCGTAGATTTTCAGAACCGGTTTTTCCAAGGTTAACCAGTACGCAAGAACAGGGAAAAGGTATGCAATACTGTAGGGCAGGGGAGGGATTCAACCAGACAACAAAGGATGTCTGAGAATGCGCAGCAATGGTCAAATCTCTGAAGCTATGCGTCGCTTGTAGAACCGGTTTCCGCCGCCAATTAATATTCCGCTCAGGGTTGCCCTAAGGCACAGGACGCTTTAGCGAGGTTTTTGGATACCCAATTAGATTGGAGCGAGAACTTTACTTTGAACAAGGAGAACGAAGCATAAGGGTTTTTTATCTGTACTAAGAAGAAGGGAGACTTATCAGAGACGGGGCCTACAGTTTTCACTATTTGCTTTTATCACGGGGTAATGAACCTAGGACCCATTGATTATTGATTTAGGTAGTAAATGTATGTTACTGTGTGCTATTTAATATATTATCGAGTTTATTTTTTTACCGAACTTTGACTTTATGTCAAATCTTTTACAAGTTTTTATGTATTTTTACCAAAATAACACTATTTATACTATTCAGGCAACATTTTTTATTAAATCTTGGACTCGCAAAGACATTTTTTCAACTTTTAACTTAGTATTTTACAATTTTATGTTAATTTTTTTTACCAAAATAACACTATTTATACTATTCAGGCAACATTTTTTATTAAATCTTGGACTCGCAAAGACAATTTTCAACTTTTAATTTATTATTTTACAATTTTATGTTAATTTTTACCAAAATAACACTATTTATACTATTTAGGCAACATTTTTTCATTAAAGTTTGGATTCACAAAGACATTTTTTTCAACTTTTAACTTATTATTTTACAATTTTATGTTAATTTTTTTATCAAAATAACACTATTTGTACTATTCAGGCAACATTTTTTATTAAATTTTGGACTCACAAAGACATTTTTTCAACTTTTAACTTATTATTTTACAACTTTATGTTAATTTTTGACCAAAATAACACTATTTATACTATTCAGGCAACATTTTTTCTTTAAATTTTGGATTCACAAAGACATTTTTTTTCAACGTCTAACTTATTATTTTACAACTTTATGTTAATTTTTTACCAAAATAACACTATTTATACTATTCAGGCAACATTTTTTATTAAATTTTGGACTCACAAAGTGTGTGTTCTCAACTTCTATCTGTTTATTTCACCAGTTTAGGCTTATTAATACCAAAATAATACAATTCAATCTGTTCAGGAAAGACTTTTAGTTACATTTTCGACACACAAAGTGTGTGTTCTCAACTTCTATCTGTTTATTTCACAAGTTTAGGCTTATTATTACCAAAATAACACAATGCAATCTGTTCAGGAAAGATTTTTAGTTATATTTTCGACACACAAAGTGTGTTCTCAACTTTTATTTGTTTATTTCACAAGTTTAGCCTAATATTTACTCAAATAACACGATTTGAAAGTGTTTTTTTATTACATTTTGGACACACACGCACTCACACACACACATCCACACACACACACACACACACACACACACACACACACACACACACACACACACACACACACAGATATATTTTCCAAGTTTACAGGATTATTCTCTAGTTTACTCAAATAACACAATTTAGATGTGTTTTGAATTAAATTTTGTACACATGAAGTGTGTTTCGTCAAGTTTTACCCTTTTATTTTACAAGTTTAGGCTTAATATTACTCAAATAACACAATTTAATCCAGTCAGGAAGGATTTGTTATTATATTTTGGATGCACAAAGAGATGTTTTCAACTTTTTTACTGATTTTTTTGCAGGGTATGTATTAATTTGTATTTATTTTGTTTTGTATCATATATAGATTTACAAATTTTTAACTTAGAGTTTAGTATTTATTTAAATCTTTTCAAAAACACTAAAGAAAAAGTACTTTTAGCTAAAATGTAAGCCACAGAATATATTATTATTATTATTATTAGGGTTACTGATTTCCACTATGCTATTTTTGGTTCTGCATTTCTATATGTATTTATTTAGGTCAGGTTACGCCTGCTACGTAGGAAAGTTTGTTTATTTTAGAGTTTGCTGCGTATTTTGTTACTCTTATACTAGGTAAAGTTTTCTAAATACATCAGGTAGGGCTCCATCCATATACTTTTGTTTTTGCTGTTTGGAGATGATGCGATCAGCATCACTCTCCATCTGCTTTTTATTTTATGTACCCAATATTATTTTGAGGCTTAGTGAATTCTAGAGCCTATTTATGCAGGAGAGAGGGCTTGAAAATTTTGATCTCAGATAACCCACAACTATTTGTCAGAGTATTTTAAAGGATATTTTATACTTATTATGGGCCACTAGAATATCAAAGCTTGCTTAATTTTTATGTCTGTAACGCTGTTATTGTATTTCTAGCTAAGGTTTACTGGATAAAGTACACGAAATGTTTATCATTTCGACTATTTACTTTTATACGAGGCCAAATTTTTAGTGTAACGAAAATTATTGTGTGTCTATAAAGACTGAAATCCCTTTACCGATGGGTCCATAACTGGACGCTTACCAACATTGTTCCTTTTTTAAAAAAAATATATATAACCATTTATCAATATATTCTCAATTCACAGGACAAGATGAAGTTCACAGACGACTGACTATATGGACCATAGGTCCACTTGCTAAACTTTTTTCTATGCTAGAAGAATAATTTAGCCTTATAGCCTTTTTCAAGGTATTTTTGAAGTATTACTGGTTTTTGGGTGAATCAACACTTGGGTTATTTCCATTTGGTTTATTATACGAGGCTACAATCACTATCTGAACACTGAAATTCTCTGATTGAAACTAGAAGCTTAGGCTGTAACTAGGGACTTAGTATGTATATCGACAATTTATAGGACAACACGAACCTTACAAAGGATTATAGGTGACGTAGGACCAGACGCCAGAGCTTTGTTAATCTGCAAGAAGCATTTACAGCTAATATTACGAGGAAATGAGGTTGATTTTTACTGTTTCACAAGAATGCTATTTTTTATACACCCAATATTTGCTTTTTCAAGTAACTACATGTACTAGAAGCACTTACAGGCCAACTCTAACTAGACTTCGACTTATTCTAAATCAGGTGCTAAATTTATAAAGAACTATGATTGTGTATATTTCTGAGGAAGTACGCAAAAGCAGATTACCCGATTAAAGTATCTGAAAAACAGATTTTTCTATGCAAGTATATTTTTATTGACTGGATTATTTAACAGATCAAACAGGAACACTGCAAAATTCATTAAATGTAGTTCTATAGTATAGGTGGTTTCAGAGATATAAAAAGAACAAATATAAGATTTCGCTTTTTTTGCTTCTGAGGCTAATCGCGACGCTAAGGGTAAATGGCCAGGAAATGTAACGGAGGAGAAACAATCCCAAAAGTTATGGGCTGCATGTAAGTTAATACCACAGAGATATTACAGTAGGTGTAGGTTCTACCACCAGAACATTTCTATTATAATAATACTGGTTATGCTGTACTGTTAGCTAAAGATGCTGATATTTGAGAAACTTAAAAGCTTATTTGCAAAATTTTAGATAAATAATAATCTGTTAGACTGTAAACATATTTTATATTTAGGCTGCACAAGATCCGATGACAAAATTTAAAAATTGTTATCGCCCAGACAGGGACTCGAACCCTGGACAGATAGGTTAAAAGCCTAATGCTATACCAACTAAGCTATCTGGGCACAAGGTATTCTTTTTTGAAAAGTTAGTTATGTTAAGAAATATATTGAAACATTTGAGAACACTTTTGGTCTGGTTCGACAGAGAAGGAGACAACATTTCTAAATTTTTACAGACTGGGTGTATTTTTCCACTATAGAGGCCTTCACTATATGTAATTCGAAACGCTAAAGTTCAGCTAGCTTCCAAAATTGAGGTAAAGATTGTGTTTGGCGAGATTAACAAGTTACAATTATATCCAGTTACGGACAAATAAAGCTAAAACTCTTAGATTTACTGTACTAGCCAAGTTTTAGTAACATTTTCTTCAGTTTAGTACAAATACCAAAGAAATAGGTATATTTTACTTATAATTTGACAAAATGTACTAGTATTTAATTCAAAAAGTTAGGTAAAAAGCAGTATTTTTAAAAAATATTGTTACTGCCTTCAAATTTTATGTTATTTAGCCACTAACAACTGGTTTACACTGCTTGGCATCCTTTAAATAGGAAAAGAAGGAATTATTTGTTTAGTATTATTACTACTTTATATTTATTTAAGAAAACAATTCTACACTTTAACTTAATTTTAACAAATTGTTACTAATTTATATATCAAAGTTATGTTATTTAGAGTGCATAAAGGCGTATAAAGTTAATATTTGTACTTATCAGTTCAACTAACAATTATATTTTACACACAAAAGATACAGTTAAATTACTTGAATCAGAGAATAATATTTTACAGTAATTGATTCATTCAGCACTAGTCAGTACTTTTATGCATCAGAAAGTTTTCTTAATTTTCTATTACGCATGCTATTTTGGGCTATTCTTAAAATGTATTTCTAGGGCAAACTGGTTTAATTTTCTGCTTATAATGCACAATGCTTTGTACATTTGTTATATTCCCTACTTACAATCCAAATATTATGCTTATTTAATGTATAACTAACTAACTCTCTAGCCTTCTTAAACCCGAATGTTCATGGCTGCAACAACACATGCTTTTCATCTGTCCCTGTCCTGAGCAAGATCTATATACTCCTTTCCTTCCCCACCAATTTCCTTTAGGTCCATCTCTACATTATCCCTCCATCTTTGTTTTGGTCTTCCTATTGGTCTTTTACCGTCAGGTTTCCCAACAAGAATCCTGTATACTCTTCTTTCCTCTCCCATTTGTACCACATGATCTACACACCTAAGTCTTTTTGATTTAATCATTCTAATAATATCTGGGTATAAATACAAATTATGTAATTCCAAATTATGTAACCTTCTCCACTCATCTGTCTCCTCATCTGTTTTAGGCCCAAATATTTTCCTAAGGATTTTATTTTCAAATACTCTCAATTTATGTTCCATTTTCAATGTAAGGGACCAAGTTCATTTACTGTATTTAACTTTTACTTTTTGTAATTAACAAAAATTAAAAGCTTATACTGTAGTTATTATATCTTTTTCTATCAGCTTATTTTGAAATTAATATTATTAGGTATAGTCTATGATTTATAATTATATTGCTTTTTTATCAATTTATCTAAGAGTACACGCAGACAAACACAAGTGTACACATTTTTATGTAAATAGATATGCCTTTTTTCAATATTTTAGTATGAAGATTGCACTTTAGCTATTTAAGCAAGGGTAGGAAAGGTAGGATTTCTGAGAATTTGTTGCAGGATTTTGTTGTCCAAGTATAGATGAGAACTGAGCTGGGAGACTGTTTTGATCCTTTTCATGAGAGTTTGCATGTGAACTGTATGCAAATTGAGCACTATTGACTGTGCATGCTTCTAAGTTTTGCTGTTATTTTACATCAAGTCTGTGAGACTGTAGTCACTTTTCCCATTTCAAGTAGTTTTATTGATTGTATTTGTATATGTTGTGGGGACTTAGCAGTTTTATGTTATGAGGCAGTTTGTTGTAGAATATTTTTACATGATTGTTTTGAGATATTGAGTGTCTGCTGTTTTACTTGTAATTATTTTCCTTCTTGTGTTGTGTATTTGACTATATTTTGTCCAAGTTCGTAGTATTTAGAATAATTGTTATTGACTTGTAGATGTAGGGAGTAATAATCCTTTGCAAGATGCCCTATACTTTAGTCTGAACATTATTCTTAGTGTTCACTTTTGAAGCCTTAGTATTCTGGTAGTATTATTAATGTAGAGGTAAATTAGGCTGAAACGTAGGCATTTTTACTGATAAATTATACTCACTTAGTTGTTTCAGCAGGTAGAAGTTGCATGATGGTTTACTGCTGATGATGTTAATTTGCTCTTCTTATGTACTACGTATGATGTAGCTTACTTGAGTAACTGGAATTTTCTACTGAAAAAAGGATTGCTTGTCTATTTTATTCCTATGTTGTTGAGTTTGTCCATAAGCAAGCCATGTTTTTACTCTATCCTATGCCTTGGAAGAATCTAGATATATTGTGTTTGCAGTTTTATGTTTCTTTAAGGTTTCAGCTATGTAGTTTTAAACTGTGCTATGGGTGTGAATATTAATTTCTCTTTCTGGATGCCATGTTGGTTTCTGTGTATTCCTCTTGCTGCTTGAATTTGACTTAGGTTGTTTGCTTTTTTCTTACATCTTTATTTGTTTATTTCTTCAGTATTTTTTTTAAATTTTAATTATTTTAATTTTACATTAACTAACATATTTTACTTTAACAACAAAAGAATTTACTCTAGTATAAAAACTTCTTCTAACAAAGATGTACTATTATAACTTTTAATTTTAGAAAATTGTATTTTTAAAACTTTATCTTTGAAAAATTGATTTTAATTACTTTAATTTTACATTAACTAACAAATTTTACATTAATTTGTAAATGTATATATGATACAAAACAAAATAAATACAAATTAATACATACCCTGCAAAAAAATCAGTAAAAAAGTTGAAAACATCTCTTTGTGCATCCAAAATATAATAACAAATCCTTCCTGACTGGATTAAATTGTGTTATTTGAGTAATATTAAGCCTAAACTTGTAAAATAAAAGGGTAAAACTTGACGAAACACACTTCATGTGTACAAAATTTAATTCAAAACACATCTAAATTGTGTTATTTGAGTAAACTAGAGAATAATCCTGTAAACTTGGAAAATATATCTGTGTGTGTGTGTGTGTGTGTGTGTGTGTGTGTGTGTGTGTGTGTGTGTGTGTGTGGATGTGTGTGTGTGAGTGCGTGTGTGTCCAAAATGTAATAAAAAAACACTTTCAAATCGTGTTATTTGAGTAAATATTAGGCTAAACTTGTGAAATAAACAAATAAAAGTTGAGAACACACTTTGTGTGTCGAAAATATAACTAAAAATCTTTCCTGAACAGATTGCATTGTGTTATTTTGGTAATAATAAGCCTAAACTTGTGAAATAAACAGATAGAAGTTGAGAACACACACTTTGTGTGTCGAAAATGTAACTAAAAGTCTTTCCTGAACAGATTGAATTGTATTATTTTGGTAATAATAAGCCTAAACTGGTGAAATAAACAGATAGAAGTTGAGAACACACACTTTGTGAGTCCAAAATTTAATAAAAAATGTTGCCTGAATAGTATAAATAGTGTTATTTTGGTAAAAAATTAACATAAAGTTGTAAAATAATAAGTTAGAAGTTGAAAAAAAATGTCTTTGTGAATCCAAAATTTAAAGAAAAAATGTTGCCTGAATAGTATAAATAGTGTTATTTTGGTCAAAAATTAACATAAAGTTGTAAAATAATAAGTTAAAAGTTGAAAAAATGTCTTTGTGAGTCCAAAATTTAATAAAAAATGTTGCCTGAATAGTACAAATAGTGTTATTTTGATAAAAAAATTAACATAAAATTGTAAAATAATAAGTTAAAAGTTGAAAAAAATGTCTTTGTGAATCCAAACTTTAATGAAAAAATGTTGCCTAAATAGTATAAATAGTGTTATTTTGGTAAAAATTAACATAAAATTGTAAAATAATAAATTAAAAGTTGAAAATTGTCTTTGCGAGTCCAAGATTTAATAAAAAATGTTGCCTGAATAGTATAAATAGTGTTATTTTGGTAAAAAAAATTAACATAAAATTGTAAAATACTAAGTTAAAAGTTGAAAAAATGTCTTTGCGAGTCCAAGATTTAATAAAAAATGTTGCCTGAATAGTATAAATAGTGTTATTTTGGTAAAAATACATAAAAACTTGTAAAAGATTTGACATAAAGTCAAAGTTCGGTAAAAAAATAAACTCGATAATATATTAAATAGCACACAGTAACATACATTTACTACCTAAATCAATAATCAATGGGTCCTAGGTTCATTACCCCGTGATAAAAGCAAATAGTGAAAACTGTAGGCCCCGTCTCTGATAAGTCTCCCTTCTTCTTAGTACAGATAAAAAACCCTTATGCTTCGTTCTCCTTGTTCAAAGTAAAGTTCTCGCTCCAATCTAATTGGGTATCCAAAAACCTCGCTAAAGCGTCCTGTGCCTTAGGGCAACCCTGAGCGGAATATTAATTGGCGGCGGAAACCGGTTCTACAAGCGACGCATAGCTTCAGAGATTTGACCATTGCTGCGCATTCTCAGACATCCTTTGTTGTCTGGTTGAATCCCTCCCCTGCCCTACAGTATTGCATACCTTTTCCCTGTTCTTGCGTACTGGTTAACCTTGGAAAAACCGGTTCTGAAAATCTACGGACGCGTTCTCTGATTGGTGAATCAGGTTCTCGCGTTCTTTCTTTGTTCTGGCGTTCTGACGTCATTTGACCTTGAACGCACACTCCCCAAATTCCTTTCTCGTCTACCTTCACCGCCGAGTCGAGATTCTGAGACAGTATTCTGTCTAGCGTGTGAAACCACCGTCTTTCATACCATAATAACATACATTATTACTAGTGTTGCCCACGGGACGAGACGGGACAGGCTTTTAAAAATTCGAGACGAGACGAGATTGATCATGTGTCCCTTTGACAAACGAATATTTTCGAGACGAGACAGCATTTCACAGCATTTCCACGAGACGAGACAGGGCAAAGTCTCGTCTCGTGGGCAACACTAATTATTACATACGTAGTACACTATAGGCCTAACCATTTATTACCGTTACATATCGTGGGTTCGAGTACCGGGACTGTCTTCTTTCGTACCATTACCACCTTTCATAGCGGTTCATAAACCGTAAACTCTTATTTTCAATACTATAAACATTAATATTATCGATTTATACGTTACATACTTTGCAGTAATGAATATAAAAACATATGCATAGCGTTTAGTACCTCTAATTACCTTCTATATACATATTTTTCATAAAATAAATAATTATATATTCATAAAAGTTATAAACATGCAAATACATAAATGTAAAGTATTCTAAGTACATGCAAATGAATTCTAACTACGTGCAAATTAATTAAAACCCGTGCAAATTAGTTATAAGCACATACAAATTAATTGCGAATATTAAATAGCGACCGACTTTATCTAATTCCAATACTACTCACCCCAAGTGATATGCCTTAAATGATAATCATTATATGTGGAAGCATTCTCCATGCAGCACATTTGCTATGGTCAATGCTATACTCTTTCCAAAAAAAGAAGAACATTTACCGATTTCTAAAGAATCTGCCCTGACACCGGACAGACACCAAAAAAGGAGGACATGTCCAGATAAAAGAAGACGTCTGGTCATCCTATCCATGACTGTACATGTAACAAATTAAAACATTCGAAATCATATCATACTATTAGGTTCTTTTAGAAACACATACAAAACTACTCTACAGGGTGGCTCAATAAGTCACTCACCCCTAGTACAAGGCCACTGCAGCGCGCAACATGGAAATGGGGATGACCAATCGTTATCAGGCCAAGGGGGAACCACATTGACGCCACCCACACGGTCGGCGGCCATCTTGATGTCCGCCATCTTGAATTCAACTTCAGAATTTTAAATGGGAAGGGGGTCGTACGACATATCAAAATGGGCTAGAATTTCACGAGAAATGCAATGGTGAAGGTTTTGTCGACGTATCTTTAAGCAGTAAAAAGTTATGACTGAATTCTTGTACCAATTTGCTCCTTTTCGAGGTGTTAGAAAAATGCCTTAAAATTTGTTTAGCGCTTCGGTAATGCATCGAGATCAAAGTGACGTCTATGGAGAGACGTTCGCATGCCATTGCACATTATTTTAATCGGATACATCCATGAAGAGCTGTGCATTATGAATGGTTGTCGCGAACAATTTACAGTGTGACGCTTCCATTGAATTAAAAGTCCTTCACAGTGACAAGGCTAATGTTTATGTTCATAAGGAAGTTCATAAACAGAATATTCGATGATTTTTATCTGATAACCCATTTTCGACAGATCAAAGCTGAATGGCTAGTGTTGGTAAGTTAATGGTGTGGCGTGCTGTGTGGAACACGATTGGTTAGTCAATTTTCCATCAACGTAACCTTAAATGCTTAGGGCTACTTGGATTTGTTAAATAAACAGTTTTTTTCATCCTTGCTTATGGAAGAAGGTACTTTTTACAGAGTTTTTTCAATAGGGAAGAACACCAGAACACTTATGGGAACGTTATGAACCAGTTTTTGTCCAAAGTTAGTTATCAGATGACAAGGGTCACATATTCTGTTTATGAACTTCCTTATGAACATAAACATTAGCCTTGTCACTGTGAAGGACTTTTAATTCAATGGAAGCGTCACATTGTAAATTGTTCGCGACAACCATTCATAATGCACAGCTCTTCATGGATGTATCCGATTAAAATAATGTGCAATGGCATGCGAACGTCTCTCCATAGACGTCACTTTGATCTCGATGCATTACCGAAGTGCTAAACAAATTTTAAGGCATTTTCCTAACACCTCGAAAAGGAGCAAATTGGTACAAGAATTCAGTCATAACTTTTTACTGGTTAAAGATATGTCAAACAAAACCTTCACCATTGCATTTCTCGTGAAATTCTAGCCCATTTTGATATGTCGCACGACCCCCTTCCCATTTAAAATTCTGAAGTTGAATTCAAGATGGCGGACATCAAGATGGCCGCCGACCGTGTGGGTGGCGTCAATGTGGTTCCCCCGTGGCCAGATAACGATTGGTCATCGCCAATTTCAAATTCCATGCCGCAGTGGCCTTGTACTGAGTGTGTTAAGTGACTTATTGAGCCACCCTGTAGATATGTGAATATGTTTATACTACATAGATATATTCAATAAGCCTACCGAAATATGAAGATAGCACTCGGAAAGAACCGCTCATAAAAAAAGCCAGCTTATTTGAAAACACTGTTTATGTCTAGCTATGAATTTCATATTGTAAATTGTATTTTATATTTTGAAATGAGTGTCTATTTTACGGCAGGGAGATAAAAGAAAACCATGGAACAGGAAAAATAATGCCAACTCCTGTACTTTCATTGATTTAAGACACTTTTGTCAAAAAAGCCAAAAAAAGCCCAACCAAAAAAGCCACGGCAAAAAAGCTGTTTTTTTTTCCGACCACTTCCAACTCTATCCCTACCAAGACTAAAACCCATAAAACTTTCCTAAAATCTCCAAATCTTTGCTAAAAGCTGAAGCTGTAAAAGGGGCATTCAGCACACATAAGGAAAACACACAACCTCACAGAGGATTATAATGACTGTGGGATCAGGTGCCAGATTCTTCTTGGAAAAAGTATGCCGTAATTTTTCCTTGTAGGGCGGTCAAGTGATCTTTGAACTTCCCTTTGGACACCCTACAGATATATCACCTTGTAATTAAATGGTCCCTGGTTCAACAGCAGGTGCAAGAACTTGCCAGTGAGAAGTACTATAATATTCCAATTTATACTGTAGCATTTCTCCCATTTATCGTATTAAAATAATGAAAGAAATTTTAGGGGACATCCGGTACAAAGAAAAGTATTACGTAAAATACGTCTTGAAGTTTTATGCTACTGAATGATGTTGATTATCTCGAGATCTCGTTGTGCGGATGTTATCAAGTTTTCGGGGCTGTTGATAAGAATAGAGATAGCTCTCAAAAGCCTATTTATCTAGCCTGATCGACATCCAGGGAAAATTATATTTTTATTCAATTTTTGTCGTATTTTTATTTCTTGAGTTAATCGCGATATTGAGAATGTATAATGATTAGATTAAGTAGATAACGCTACAACAACAATAACACACTCATGCGTATGTGTGGCCCAGGATTCGAACCTAAAAACCTCCCCTCCCGGATTTCAAAATGTCAGATGCAAGTGCAAGGGAAGTCAAATTCTTGCTTGCAGGCATGCAAAGCATGTTCCTTACAAACAGTTTGCTATGTGTACAGGCATTTAAATGTTCAAATCATTTATAAAAAAGAATGCATTTTCAAAGCTCGAAATTCATGAGGGCTGTACCTACTGTTTGAACTTAAGGAACTTTCTTATCGACACTACTTAAAATCAAGAAATGTGAAGTGGAGTTACTGTTATGTAATTTTTGCGAATCATAAATGCAAGAACAAAAAATTAAAAAATTGTCTGTTTTCAATTTTGCATTTATATCTATGTAGAACAGGGGATAATGTAACTGTCAGGTTGTAAGATTCCATATAGGTACAATCATTCTAAATTGCTGCTGGTGGCTTTCGGGTGAGTAAAGATGCCAGACTGTTCAGTTATATTTTACGTTGATGTTCCACCTTTAATAATTAATAGACAGGGACATTTCTCTCCTGTTTCATTGCCAGTTTCTAACAGTGAAGACTCCAGTAGTAAATAACCTGGTAGTGTAATGAACTTTCGTCCGCAAAAGAGAAATTTGCATGTGATATTTAGGAATATAGGCTATATAAAATTGGAATCTCCACCCACAAAATAGTCTCCCTCGTCGCCTACCTCCTCGTTCCTTTTTTGAGAGTTACTGCTTTTCAGTCGCCGTTGCGGTTAATCTGATTTTCAGGGGCAGCACCAGAAATTTTCGACCGGGTGGGCAGGTATAAATGTAAAGCCATATACAGGGTGTCATTTTAATGGCGCCCACGGACCACAGATTCGTGTAGAGGACATCAAAACAAACAACTTTTTTCAGTAACATTTTTCTCGTTGGTGCGTCGTTTCGGTGCTACAGTCGTTCAAAAAAGCCCGTTTTGCCGCCTGAATGCTGGCAACCACACACAACATTTGATTGCATTTGTGACGTCATATCCCGTCGTGAAGCGATGCGTTACAGGGTTGCCAGGAACACACATATTCTGTGAAAAATTACATAGCTACAATTAGCCACATTATGTTCCGTAACACAAAACGAGAAAACACGTTCTGTAACCTAACAGGAAGTAAACAAACGATACGTAAAATGGCAGAAAGAAAATAGAATTCAAGTGGAAGTGGTCATATCGAATTTTGTATCAGCTTGCATGTCAAATATTTGCAAATTTAGTTACCACGTTGGAATATACAATTTAGTCTATCCACTTCGTCCTTCTGATACTAGTTGTCTGTGACACACTGAACAGGTGACAAAATAGAAATGAAAGAACTAAAAATTCCAAAGGTAAGCAACAGATAATACAATGTATATTCAGAGCATTATGAGGCAAGTGGGAAAAATGATTGAAAATACAGGGATATAGTAAGTAGTAGTACGAGTAATACAAGCTCTAAGACGACTATGTTTTTATCTACGCACCGGATATGCTATTACAAATGTGAACAGGGTAGTATATTCGGTACTGATTCATCATTAGATTGTTACTGGGGTTGTATTTGTTTTGTTGTGAACCTCGGATACTTCCATTATCAGCACAAAAGTACCGCATCGCATCTGGATACAAACCTGTAGATATCAACCTTGCAACGAGATTTGCAAATATTTGACATGTATTGGGCGTAAACAGCCACGTGTAAGCTGTAAGTCCAATAAAATTTATTGTTGTTGGTATTTTAGATGTAAGCTGAGACAAAATCCGACATGACATTTCATTTTGAATACGTGTTTTACCATTTCTCATATCGTTGGTCCACTTTCCCCTTCCCCTGAGATGACTGCTAATCTTCTGGCTGGTAGGCTATGATGTTCGGTCTACTGGACACGTTTCTCGCTTCGTTTTACAGCTAATAATATGGTTGGTAGTTTGTCATTTTTCACAAAATTTGTGTGTTCCTTGCAACCCTACCGTGCGCTGTTTCGTCGCAGGAAATGACGTCACGGATACGATCAAATGTTGTGTTGGGTTGCCAGCATCCAGGCGGCAAAACGGTCTTTTTTGATCGGCTGTAGCGTCGAATTGACGCACCAACGTGAAAAATGTTACTGAGAAAAGTTGTTTGTTTTGATGTCCTCTACACGAATCTGTGGTCCGTGGGCGCCATTAAAATGACACCCTGTATATATATAATATATGCATGTAAGGCACATACATGCATATGTTTCCCCTTCACTTCTTTTCCCTTTCCTTTTCATCTTTTCTGTTTTACTCCCTAATGCCTTTTTATATCATCTTTCTTTCTCAGCTTGTTACCTCTTTCTCCTTTTAACTTTCTCTCGTTCCATTCTTCAAATGTTTCTCTTAACTGCCATGCACACACACATCACATGTATGTGTTGTCTGTTTGGAGTTTTTCCTTTTCCTTTTCTAATCTATTCTCGCTTTTTTTTCCACTTCTCTGTCACCGATGGACACAATTATTTCAAGGTAAGTGTTTGTGTGTGTGCAGCCATACATTCTAATGAGTAATCACCAGTGGCGTAGCGTTATAGTACGCCCGTACGCCCAGATTTAAAATTTCAAAAATGCGTAAATGCTGTGAATATAAAGTAAAACTTGACTAATTCCATATATGTTTGACCTTCGTGGCATTATAATAGCTATTTTTCGCGATCCGCTTGCAACGCTCCACTCTCAACACTCGTTCTAGCATCTTTTTTCAATGCCTTTCCTGGCCGGACGCCGAGCAGGTTCGGCGTAAAAGACTCTATATTCCTTGCTGCCTTTCTGGAGGGAAAGCTTCGATGTCTACAGCACGCGCGTAAATGCTCTCTCATACGCCAGCGTACGGAGCAGCAGAGGTCTTCCGTGATTGGTTCATGTGGCCCTTCCTGCCTTCTGAAGCAGACGACAGCGGTAGAATTCCTACTTGGTTCTTCGCGCTCATGCAACTCGTGCTATGTGATGCTACAATACGCAATATTGACTGACGTAATTTTACCAATCTGAAATATACCGCTTCTTAATGACCACTGCATTGTATAATTTATCGCACGAACAGAGATGTGCATTAGAAACTAAAAGATCAACACAGTTTTTGTCAAATAAGTTGGTGAAGTCCTCGTGGTAGAAATTCAGCCTGTGACTGCTCTACCACTTAACCCGCAAAACTATTATTTTTTTATTGTTATTATTTTTTCGTTATTATCTAACTGCTTAATATTGTGTCAATGGAAATGTTTACCATTCATTTGAAAACTCTTAACATCGAATTGTCTCTGGACAAAATTATTTTAAAATGTTTGTCAGCATTCTCAAGATGTAATAAACAGTTGTCTGAATTACTAATCGGCACTGTTACGTCACTAGAGTGTACGATATTTGGATCATCCACCCACCTCCGTGTCAGAGTGCCTTGCACAGTGCGCCAAGACGACAGAGGTCCCTGGTTCGAATCCCGGCATGGGCACGGGTGTTCTTTGTCAGTGTCCCTTCATAAATATCATCACTCGTATTCATATTCATGGCCGACCTTCCTGCGGACTTGCCGTTCCCACCCCAAATGTCCATGCTACGCCACTGGTAATCACATTCTTTCCTTCATGTCAATGTGGTAAAATAAATGTGAATTGGTCCGTCACATTTTGTCCTTCAAGTGCAAAAACACAAGGCACGTACCTACTCCATTTTATATATTAGGCGACAGTGATAGAAATTGTGATGGTAGACAATGGTGAAGGATTAAATTACTTTTTCGTAATTTAAATGCATGTTCCTGATCATATTATTTTCATCATATCTGAATGTTTGCAGTAACGGCTATCGGGTGCCAAAACTTGGGGACAGTTTACTTTCTTGGTAGAAAAGTCGTAGCATTAAGCCATAGTGCGGGTGCATCAAGTGGCAAAATGTGGTGGGGGTGGGGATCTCCCCCCTCGCTCCTCCTAACCACTGCCACTGGATATTTGGATTAAAATTAATGTCTTATTGGGAATGCAAACACACACACACGGAGAAACCAATTCTTTGTTCATTGTGCATAAAGTATCCCCAGGCTTATGAAAGGCTATTTTGACAAAATATCGCCCAAAAGTAATAATCAAGTAATATTGAAAAATCTGTTAGCTAAGTTGTTATTCGTTTTCTGAAGTAAGTCTTAGTTACTCATGCTGGAGAAGTAACACACGTATGGTTAGATGAACACATGCTCTGAGCGTCGTCGCCTTGTAATCAAGGGGTCCCGGGTTCGATACCCGGTGGAGGCAGATAGTGGTTCTGATCCCACTTTAAACTGTAGGTCCAGTCCCAATTAGCCTTACTGTGCATAAAGTGGACTTAAACACCAAATCAATCAATCAATTAAAAACATGCACTGAGGTAACAAATAGTTTACATTTTGTAGAATGTGATTTTGGACACAAGGAATTCATCGAAACTGATCACCATACCCGATAATTTATGTCTTTTTAACAGACGACTTGGGTTGTATGGCATGGCCTCTTCGAAAGTGCCCAAATGTCAACCTCTATCCTTCGCACTATATCCTGGAAACTTTAATTTTGCAGGCGAACGAGTCTCTGGCGCCTGGAACCACAGTCAAAATAATAATTTGTGGGGGGTTGTATTTTCAATGTCTGCGTGTATTTGTCCCCCCAACCCCTTTTGTCACTTTCATCTAATCACCATTGAACATCATTGTCGCCATTAGCCAAAATTAACAGAAAAGTGACTTTCCATACAACAGATCAGTGGAACCAGCAACAACTTACTCCTCCAAAACTGGAGTTTCATTAGTTCATGCCAATTCAAAAGTTGAGGTGGTAGTTTCAATTTCACAGTTTTTCATCGTTGGATCACGGCAGCTAACTCCGTGAACAATAACGTTGTTCTCCGAAAGTCTCAAATATTTGTCTCTGGTGTGACAGTCAGATTTACCGTCATTATTATTATTATTCATGTCAGTAGCGGTAAAAAAAAAGATGTGTTGATTCAAAGTGTTGAGTGTTTTAATTTGTAAGAATACATAGTTGATTTTTGCCAAGCCGACGGGAGGAACGAGACGTTCGCGTATCTTAAGGGTGAGCACCTGAAGGGTCACGTTATGCGTCTAAAGCCTAGGAAATTCGACCGTAGTGACAAACATTTAAATATCTCGGTTTCCAACGGTCAGATTTAGGTGGAACTTATACCAACGCAGCAGCATGTGTGCAAGGACGGATGTGTGGAGTTTCGTCGCGATCGAGCAACAACTACGGACGCCAGATCAAATCGGTCCTAATTGATCAGTTTGTGGACACCGATGGCAATTGAGCTATGGACGACGGCCAGGCGCAAGCTTAATCCGCAGAAGCCGAACTTCGAGCACGGCCCGTCCTAGTTGGGAGACAATAGAGCGTGGTGGAATGACCTCTCCGGAAGCGTCCCTTCAACGAACGCTTAGCGTCTTTTTTCAAAATCCAAATAAAACGAAGGACATGGTTTTTCGACACACAGTCTTACCGCGATCCTTGTAGCGAGAGCAGCTCCGTGCTACCTCTTCGTATACAGTCTTACCGCGATCCTTGTAGCGAGAGCACCTTCGTGCTACCTCTGCGTGTACAGTGGACTTTGTTGTGTTTTGCGAACACCAGTGTGTGATAGGCAGTAAGTCTACACGAGTGCGCCTACCTCAACCGCTGGGAGAAGTTGAAGCGAGACCGTGTTTTTTGTGATTACCTTACGCCGTTTATAATTTTTTGAGAAACGAGGAACACCGGAAACTATGGCGGGCTAGAGGAAGAAGAGAGATGAGGGCGTTACGTCGATTCGCCCGATGTCAGAAGAGACTACGCCGATGATGCCTACCCGCCGCCACGGAGAGAGAGAGAGACGTCGAACGCCGCCCTGTTGATACGCCGATGATGCCTACCAGCCGCCACGGAGAGAGAGAGACGACGAACGCCGCCCAGTTGACGCTCCGACGACGCCTACCAGCCGCCACGTTGACGTCCCGACGCCTAGACCACGGAGAGGTTCACCGATCCCGAGGGGAAGAGAAACCGAGGAACCAGACGTATGAACACTTTTCGCATCTTCATCGTCGCGACCAAGGAAAACTTTCGTGTGAATACTATGTGTTTTCAATCGCCCATAAAGACGCCAGGATGCACCTCGGAAGCTGAGAGATGGTAATGTATTCATCTGTGTGATTGTCAGCACGTGACGGTCCGATTGATTTAGAGAACGCCCTTGAAATTCGTCAACATTTGAAAACGCCCACTCAACTCGAACTTCATTTCAAACTCCCGTCGCGCTTGTCATTTGTAATTTATTCGTCTCAGGTCAATTTTTCTTATTCCTTGTGATAGTTTTTTTATGATCTTAAATTCATTGTTGTTTGTGCTCCTTTGTATTTGTTTAAAGTGCGTACTATTAGAGTAAAGCGCCGCCCACTTAATTGTTTAATCTACTTGAGGTTTGTTCATTTTTATGTGTCAGTGCTGTGTCGCTGCTAGCTACGTCAGGTCGCATATGTGATTATCTGTTAAAGTATTTGCCTGGTAATATGAATTGCTCGTCGCGGCGAAGTGTTTAAGTCCCGCCTGCTAGAGAGTATATGTTTGCGTCCCTCAACGGAGGTTAATTGTTATGTTTGGAACCCCGTGAGGTCTTGTAAAAGGGAAACGTCCGCCCACGTGAATGTAATTGCCATTGAGACGCCTTTGTTTATGCTGGTCAAATAATGTATTGTCACCGCGCCGACTAGTTTCTTTTTAAAAAGGGTGAACTTAAGTAAGGGCTGGCTAGGATTTGAGTAGCACTGGAGCAAAATCACGAATGACCTGATTAGACAAAAAGTAAGGTAAAATTAATTGAGAATGCAATAATTAGGGCTTGTCGTCATAAAACCTGTACATGTCATGTATCATTGTTTGTGTCGGTGACCCCGAGAGGATTGATTCTGTGAGTGAAAGTGAGAGTGAAAGAGGGGCAGATGTAGTAAATTGATTTTTGTTGATTATGAATAGAATATACTTTTTATTTTCATGTTAATTTTGGGATATATCATTTCGTACGCATGTCGCTACCCGTGATTTTCAGGTATGCAGCTAGCCGCTTCCCGGCTACAGGTAAAGAGGTGGTAATTTGAAAGTACATATGTCTTTTGTTTTTATTCGATATGGCTTATTACTATGCATTGTTGGTCACCGGTTCCTACACACGAACTTCACCTGGACCGTAACGCTATTTCGCTTGTCCGAGGGAGATTTTGCCGCCTCTATCTAGGTAGTGGTAGCATTTGTTTTCCCGGGCAAGGGAGGGCGTTTCACATTTTTGGCGCCGCGAACACAGGGACCGGTATATTTTAAATCGAAAGCACCCTCAGTGCAGAGGTATATGTCGTTTTTGTAAGGGCTACGTCAGGCGTATTTTGGTGTCATGTAACTGTGTTTCTTTGTGAGATTTTATTGTTTTATTTTTGACGTGAGGTGGTAATTGAGAAATTAGGCGTGTATTTTGTCAAGGTAGTAGGGCAGCTACTTAAGGCGTTAGGCATTTTAAAATTTTATTTGTTTGGCATATGGCATTAGCCGTTAAGTTGAGTTCTGGCAAAGGGGGAATCGATCGCCCTTATCTTTTTTCGTTGTGAATTGTTTAAATATATATATATTGGTATATATTGTGAGCGCTCACGTTTACGCTTGTCAGCGAGCATTGAGAGTCGACCGAGGGTTGTATATTTGATTTCATGAGATTGCGCAACCGCCGCATCGAGAACTTAAACATGAGTGACGTAAGGGTGATTTGCGATGTCTGCAGCGACTCCGAAAGTCTCAAATATTTGTCTCTGGCAATGCACCCTCTTAAATGAACGCATCTTTTATGGTGATAACATAACGTTCCCTGTGAGTTCTTCTGTATATTTTTTTATCCAATGGCATAAAGTTGTCACCTTATAATGAAGAGGTTCTGGTTTCTACTGCTCCCTCCTCTGATGGAAGCACAATGCACACTGGTTCGGACTACACTTTAAACTGTAGGTTTAGTCCTGATTAGCCTATCTGAGCATAAAATTCTACCTTAAACCAAATAAACAAAATGTTCTTATGGATACTTCATGAAATACCTTTTCTCGTTTACTTTATCTGCATCTACAGATTCTGTTGACCTTTTCGGCTAAACCTATGATGCTTCTCAAGTTTAAACCATTCTCATCATGATTGATTAGTTCTCTGACGCCCTCAAAACAAAGCTTTCCTTCCAACCGCTTCTTCTTTTAATTCTACGTAAGTTAATCACAAGAAAAATCGCATGATTCCGTAACTGATAGGCAAAATTTATGTGTGAAACTAGGATTTCTAAACAGAATTAGCCACCCATTATCAATTCAATAATTCTGTTGCTTCTTCCAAACCCACATAACTGTTACATCAAAATTAATATACCTTGGTATTGTAGTGGCTATTGTCATTGCTTCTTATTAGTATTTATTGGAACGAATACAAAGCTGATATTTTTTTATACCATGTAGATATTTGAAAATGGCAGGTATGTAAAATATAAATATAGAAATTGTAATGAAATAAAGAAAGAGATATTTCTGGATTTTCAATGTAGACCTAATTAAAAAGTTGAAATAAATTTTTGTGTTGCTGGAGGATACAACGCTGAGGTTCTTACTTGTTTATTTAGAGATTATTTTAATCATACGCAGGCCGGGATTTATATACATGTGAAGGCCCGGAGCTTACAACACCAAGACCCCACCCCAATCCCCTCCACAGTTTCAGTTATAACTTTTCGCCAAGCTACATGAGGTGGTTAGTTATACGTATTTCTACATTTTTTATCACATCCAAAGTACCTATTATT